>NC_056729.1:1480409238-1480709238 GCF_019279795.1 Protopterus annectens
TGTAAAATGACAGAGCAGACTCTCCCACTACCTACCAAACAACAGAGGAGTTCCTCAGGGTTCCATTCTTGGACATCTAATCTTCAACATCTTTATAAATAGCCTTCACACTGCTTCCCACTAAAGCTCCTTAATTTACTATGCCGGTAATTCTACCATCATCTCTTCTTCCAGTAATATAACCCACCTTCAGCAAATAACTCAAGCTGCCTTCTCCTCCAATTAAACCTTGCTAAACAATGCACACCTTTTGCTGAGCCCCAATAAATCCAAACTCCTCCTTTTTACACCCAAGACATTATCAACTCACTTTAAGATCTTCTCACTAAATAATAGAGTGGTCTCCCAAGCCAAACTATTGAGTGACCATAGACAAACTTTTCTTTGATTTACACATACAAAATGCAATCAGAAAACACATTGCAAACTAGAGATGCTCTATCACCAGAAAAGCTTTATGGATACTACCACTAAAACAGAGCACTTCCAAACACTTGAGAGGAAACTAATAGGTAGACCCTGGAAATTTAAGGATGAAGTGTTTAGGCAAATATTCTGAATTTAGAAAGAAATCAAGCAGTACTTACTGAAAAAATAAAGAATTAGCTTGTCGAGAATGATGAAAAAAGGGGAGTCTCATCTATGGCTACTACTAATGCTGGTCTCAACACAGCTTCACTTTGTTGGGATACAATACTCCTTTGCTTCTTCTCTCAACAGAATCAAAATGTTAGCACCAATCCCAAGAAGAGAAGCAGGCCTTGACCTATTAGGTGATCCACAGTCTTGTCCAAGATGATGCAAGGGTCTGCAGGCTTGTAGCCTTTTTCTGGTAGATGCCTCGAATAGCAACTAGACCAGTCTGGTACGTTAAGCACATACACTCACTCTCCAACCAGAAAGAGGCAGGAATCAGTGCACTCTGCTCCTACTCTCACCAGGATCAGAATATAAGCATAACATTTCAAGCTGTCACCTATAAAGCAGTTATTAAGCTTTCTGGTGATCAGCAGTCTCCAGGAAATAATGTTACTGCACTCCTTCTCTCACCACGAGAAAACAGAAGCACTAATCCCAAGATGATTACTGAGAGGCAGAATGTGGGCTCTCCAATAACTGGTGCTCTTGCAATAGATGCTTAAAGGTAAGATGAAAAGTGGTTCATCCTAAACACTGCATTGTGTACTAGACGTGTTAGATGTGAAAGCAGGTAACTTAAGTTTTACCTGTCTAAAAAGTTAAGTTTTAGTGGAGAGTCACTATTTTTAAAACAGCAAGATATATTGAAAGGGGGTGGTCACTTTTGTATTCTGGTACTATGGAATACAGTAGAATGACCAATAAACTGAAATAGTTGAAGGGGAGTGATTTCACAAAATTATAATTTTGTGCTTACTCATACAAGCCAGTAAAGGCAGAGAGGAAATGAGATATATTGTCAAATTAACATAAGGGGCAGGCAACTAGAAAGCCAGTGGTGTTTGAGAACATAACAGTAACCCCGGTGAGTGGGTGGGAAAAATTTATGTCTGACTCACAAGAGACAGAGCTGTGGTCTGTTTTCAAGTTTTAATATGCAGTTAAGGCAGAATACAAGTAAAACACAGTGTAAAGAAAACAAATCACAGAATACAAAATAGAAAAAGGCAATAAAGTAATACAAAATACAACAAATAAAAAGCAAACTAACCTTTCCCTCACAGCAAACTGTAGCAGAGTCTGGGTGAGCCTTTCCAGTAAAGTTCTGAAATGTTTTATTTTACCCCTTAAATAGAAGGTGTAGTTCCTAGCTCCACCCCCCTCAGTTCACAGATGATTAACCTTAACTGACCTGTTCTAACTTATGTGTGACTCCTTAACTGACCTATTCTGATTTCTGTCTGTCTCACAAGAGACAGAGCTGTGGTCTCTTTTTAAGTTTTCTTTTATATGTGATGCCCCACATCTGGGCCTGTAATCAAGGAGCTTCAGTCCTCACTTGGCACCTGTGGGGAGCATTCTCTGGGAGGATAACAGGTACACACACAGTATCTCCAGATGCAGCTCTCTGCATCAAGCACAATCAAACACAGTTTCCCTTAAGAGCACACAGGGAACACAGTCACTCCAGTGGCTGGTTCCTCTCTCTTTTTCCAGATCCTCAGTAAGACTCCCCACTGGCACAGCTATAGAGTTAAGTCATTAACCAGGGTTCCAGGCCAGGTCCTCCAGCACTTTCTCTGTCCAGCCAATGCTTCGTGTCCCTGCCCAAGTAGCTGACACACACACACACACACACACACACACACACACACACACACACACACACACACACACACACACACACACACACACTTTGAGATTTGATTTGGGTACACACACACACATGTACACATACACCTGGGAAAGGCTGGCACACTTTTACTAGCTATGCCCCCTTTTGCCCAGACTATAAGGAAGTTATCACTACCACCAGAACCCCTCACCAGCTACTTTAAGGCTCTTAACAAAGGGTGTCCAGTTTTGCTGTGTAATACTAATACAAATGGTAGTTTGAGCAAGAGCAAGGCTGTTAGGAGTGGCCCATACAGTGTCACCAAATAAATATGCAGATACTCTCAAAACTTAAATATTTCTGCAATGGTCAACCACAATGAAAGGTTTAAATATATTTAATGATAAATAATAAAAGAACAAGACAGTACTAAATATATTCGTAAATTTCAAAAAATAAAAAAGAGAAACAACACTGAGGTGAAACTATCTATTCACAGTGACATCAGAGTTCAAAATTACAGGAAAGATTTAAAATAACATTGAAGAATAGACTTGACAAATAAAGAAAAACAATATCTAAACTAAGCTTCACTATGTTCCTGACTCAGTCTAAGAGAATTATAATATTCCCTAATAACTTACTTGGGCAAGGCAAAATGAAATACGTGAGCAGTCTCTTTAGCCAGGCCCCAAACAGAATACTCTGTCTCACTAAGAGACTTCTGAAAAATATCTAAAATATTACTTCTGGGATAGCTTGCAGAATGATATCATAGGTTTATAGGTATGTACTAGGCTAACAGCCCTGGAGCCTATATAAGCCTAGCCCAAGAAAATTCCCTGGCATCATGCCACCCAAGGTTAGTTCCCAGTGCCCCTGTCAGGCAAGGCCACTGAAGTGATCCCCAGGGTGAACTTCCTATTGCCCATCCACTCGTCAAGATTTCTCTTAAAGAGGGCCAGTGAAGTGCCCTGCTTGATGTGAATGGGAAGTTTGTTTCAGAGTATGGGAAGTATCTGGGTTAGGAACCTTGTCCCTCCAGCATGTTCTGTTTATTGTGATAATGAGATTTAGGTCCCTGGAGCATGTGGCATGGAGTGATTGGGATTTCTTTAGGTGTAGTTTATCTAGCAACTCTGGGTCAGACATGGCATTGTAGCTCAAGCAGAGATCGCCTCTAAGTAGGCGATAAGAGACAGAGTATAGCTGGAGTTTTTTGAGTCTGTCCATATAGGGCATATGTCTAAGGCCTAAGATCATCTTAGTGAGGTGTTATTGTGGCCTTTCCAGTTGTTGTATGACATACTAAATGGGGCATTGTATTCTGTAATAGGTCTAATGAGGGACGAGTAGAGAGGGATTATGACCTCTTTCTTTTTGGATGAGAAACCTTTTGTAATGAGATGTGCCACATAGAAGGACTTTCTGACTACAGTGGCAATGTGGTTATCTAAGGAGAAGTTGCTGTCAACCTGTGTCTCCAGGTCTCTTATCACACCTTCAATGTTTAATGGACTATCGCCAATGTGGTAGTTCATGGGCAATGAAGATGTTCTTCATCGCACATTGCTGCAGTCCTAACACTTGGGTAGTCCGCTGTCCCTCGGTCGGCCCGAATATCAGAGTATAAGGCTGACGTCGGTCAGGGCGCATTTGACTGACATCAGAACGTCAGGGTACAAATGCGCATGACTGACGTCATATCCTCAGTCTTTTTTGCCGCATGGTCCGATGCAGAAGCAGTGTTGCAAGTGCCGTTCGGCGTTCTGAAATTTTTCGAATTCGGAGTTTCAGACCGAAGTCAGAGTTGGTTAAGTACCCCGTTGGGGAAGATTTTTGTTTTTTCTTGCCTCAGTGGTTTACCGGATGTCAGAAAAGTGAATAACTGTATTTCTTGTGGGAAACAGATACCGCATAGGGATTACCATAATTTGTGTATACCTTGTTTGGGACCTGAGCACGACGTTGTTGGGTGCCGCTTTTGTGCTAGGTTCAATAAACGCACTATCAAGCGGAGGTTGGATTGTGCCAGGTTGGTCTTTGGGAAGCAGTGCAATTACAAAATGCCGTCGGATGCTCCGACGCCGGCTTCCTCAAAGAAGCGCAAGGACAAGGCTGTTAAACCTAGGTTAGAGGAGTCGTCCGAACCGGACGCCGGTTCTTTAGAGGCGTCAGTGGAACCGGTGGTTCCGATGGAGGCCTCGCTGGAGTCCCAGGGAGAAACTCTGCTTTTACAGGATGTGGCCTCCCAGGAGGCAAGTCAGGCTACAGGGGCTTCTCAGGTTACTTTACTCCCCTCCCTTCCTAAGGTGTCTAGGCCCTCTCTTTCTGCTTCCAAGGCTTCTCCTAGAGGCAGATCTAGTTTAGCTGCTGTGGGTGTCACTCCTAGTTCTTCAGGTTCTGTGCCCAAGAAGCACATGCTTAAAATGGCAGAAGATTTAATTACTTTAATTAGAGGCTCTATGCCCCCTCCTGATAAGAGGCCTAGGATGGAGCCAGTGTTGGGGAATTATGAGCAGGCTTCAGATGTGTCTGAGTCTTCGGCTGAAGATTTGCAGGAGTATTCTCATTATTCTGACTCTGATGTTGATGATTCTACTCCTTCTGCTTCTCCTCCTGAGGATTTTTCTTTTCAGAGACCCTTCACTCCATGAGAGAGCACTTTAAATGGGAGGGTCAGGACTTCTCTGACTCTAGGAAAAGGCTTAGGGAATTTTTGTTTTACCCCAGCATAGGCCTTTGGCTATACCTCCTGTTTTGACTGTGGTGGAAGATGTGTTTGCAGAGGCTTCTCTTAATCCTGATTCCTTGCCTCCTGCTCCTGTTAAACCAGATAGGTATTACAGGGTGCCTGAAGCTCATAAGTATCTTTTTAAGAGTCCTAGGGCAGACCCAGAGACTTTTAGCCAGGGGCCCAAGGGTGTTAAGGCTTCTGTTGTCAAGAATCCGGTTCCTGCAGATAAAGAGGCCAGGGCCTTGGATAGATGGGGAAAGAAAGTTTATACTTCTTCCACCCTAGCCATGAGAGCTTTGAATTGCCAGTTTCATATGTTAAAATATCAAAATTATCTGCTTTCACAGTTGAAATCTAAGGTTGATGCTCTGGCGGAAGGTATTGATTGTAAAGAGTTACAGGATTTAGTGCATGTTTCTGAGCAGGTGGGTAAGCATTCTTTGCAATGTGGTTTTGATGCTGTACAGGCCTCCTCTAGGGTGGCTGCCACTGCGTCAGTTCTTCGCAGGCATGCCTGGCTGAGGGATCAAAATTTATCTGACCATGTTAAAACTAGGATTTTGGATGCCCCTTTGCAATCTGATGTCTTGTTTGGTTCTCCTGTTGAGGCAGTTTTAAAGAAGATGGAAGACAAGGCTAAGTCTATGCAGACTGTTAAAGATTTTTTGCAGGTTCAGCCTCCAAAGTTTAGTAGAAATTGGCCTACTAAGGGGTGGACGTATCCTTCTTATGATTCCCAGTCTAGGGGTAGATCTAGACGTGGCAGGGGCAGAGGTCAGGGCTCTTTTAGGCCTAGAACAGGGAGTTCTCCTGCACAGTCTTCGAGTGAGGGCAGGGGTCAGTCCTTTCGTAAACAGACCCAATGACCTATCTTTTCAGCTGCCAGAGCCTTCTCGCCTGGCGGCACCTTTGGGAGGAAGGCTGGCACTTTTCAAAGAAAATTGGAGTTTGATTACCCAAGACAAATGGGTACTGGATATCATACATCACGGTTACAGGTTTTATTTCCATACCTTGCCTCCTTTCAAAGGCATGCCAGACATTCCTCCTCCACAAAGAATGGAGGCTCACAAGCAAATTACACTGTTACTCCAAATAGGGGCCATACAGCCGGTTCCCATGCCAGAAAGGGGCCTAGGATTTTATTCTCGCCTGTTCCTAGTACCAAAGAAGGGGAACACGTGGAGACCAATTTTGGATTTATCCATCCTCAACACTTATCTGGACATTCCCAAGTTCAAAATGTTGACGTTGCAGCAGCTTTTACCTCTGCTGGGCAAAGATCATTGGATGGTAACTTTGGATCTCAAGGAAGCTTACCTTCATGTTCCTATCAGACTAAGTTGCAGGAAATATCTGCGTTTTCGAGCTGGGAATTCTCACTATCAGTTCTCTGCATTGCCCTTTGGCTTATCTACTGCGCCCAGAGTGTTCACGAAAGTTCTGGCTCCAGTGATAGCTTTCTTCAGGCTAAAAGGAATACAAATCTATTCTTAGTTGGACGACTGCCTGATTCTGGCTCAAGAAAGGGAAGAGCTTCTTCATCATTTGGAATATGTGATAGCAGTGCTAAGATGCCTAGGGTACTCTGTGAACGAAATAAAGTCCAGTCTAGTACCCTCTCAGGACATGTGCTTTCTGGGTGTGAGACTGAATACAGCATCCCAGATGGCCTTTTTAACCCCGGACAAACAAAAGAGTCTTTCCCTTTACTTCCATCAACTATCTCATCAGTCCGGGCTGACTGCAAGGACAGTCCTTCAAGCCTTAGGGTTCATGGCATCTTGTATTCTGGTGCTTCCCAATGCCAAACTGCATATGAGGAAGCTACAATGGTATCTCAAAAATGTATGGACACAGCACTGCCAGGATCTGGACACTGTCATTCAAATAATACCTTGCATTCAAAAGGAATTTTTGTGGTGGGCTCAGGAATGTCACCTAAACAAGGGACTCTCTGTGACCCGGCCAGAGGCGAGTCAGATTTTAACGACAGATGCCTCAGACAAAGCTTGGGGAGCTCATCTGAATGGAAAGTGGATACAAGACAAGTGGCCTGCCAGACTACAACATCTGCATATCAACATGAAGGAGATGTTAGCAGTCCAGTTTGCATTAATGGCTTTCAAGGAATTACTTCTTCCAGGGCAGGTGTTGATTCTAACAGACAACACAACTGTCATGTGGTACATCAACAAGCAAGGGGAACGATTCTTATCCTCTATGCAGGCAAGCAATGATTTTGTGGGAGACTGCTCTCAGTTTACAGCTCAATCTTCAGGCAAGGTTTCTGCCAGGAGCACAGAACTCCTTAGCAGATGTGTTAAGCAGACAAATCATGGATCCCCACGAGTGGAAACTGGATCTTCATGTATTTCAGAAATTGACAGTGTCCTGGGGAACTCCAGACATAGATCTGTTCGCTTCTCCACTAAACCACCAGCTGCCAAAGTTTTGCACAAAGCGGTATCATCCCACAACTTGGAAAGTGGATGCTCTTTCTTTCAGTTGGACAAATCTTCATGTGTATGCCTTTCCACCTCTGCCTCTCCTCTCAAAGGTACTTCTGAAGGTCAGACAGGACAAGCCAAGGATGATTTTGATAGCACCAGATTGGCCTCGGCAGCACTGGTACCCACTACTGAGAAGTCTAGTACGGAAGCCTCCATGGCCTTTGCCTTTGATTCCACATCTGTTGTCCCAGGAGGACAGCCATTTGCTCAATGTCAAACTTCACTCTCTTCACCTAACAGCATGGCATATTCTGTTTTAAACCATAGAGGGTCTCAACTTCCACAACAAGTTTTGAATGTGATTTTGGAAGCTAGAAGGCCTAGTACAAGGAAAGTGTACGCAGATAAATGGAAGAGATTTTTGTTTTGGAGTGCAGCTAAGGATTTGGATGTTTCTGAGCCTAATTTAAGTGTGGCTCTTCAATATCTTACTGAGTTATTGGACAAAGGTTTGTCCTTCTCTTCTATTAAGATTCATGCTGCAGCAATTTCAGCTCACTATGACTGTGACCCACCATTGTTTTCTCATCCTTTATTCAAGCAATTTCTTAGAGGGGCAAAGAATTTAAGACCCCCACGAAGAGCTCCTACTCCTGCTTGGGATCTCAATTTTGTGTTGGAGAAACTCACTCTACAACCTTTTGAGCCTGCAGCGACTGCTGAGTTGAAATATTTGTCATGGAAGACTGCTTTTTTGTTGGCCATTACCTCTGCAAGAAGGGTTTCTGAATTGCAGGCCCTTATGGCAGTTGAGCCTTTCTTAATTTTTCATAAGGACAGGGTATCTTTACATACTAATCCTTCCTTTATGCCTAAAGTGGTTTCTAGTGTGGCTTTAAACCAAACTATTCATTTGCCTACTTTTTATGCAAATCCCCAAAATAAAGGGGAAAAGATTTTGCACACTTTAGATGTACACAGGCAGTTGCGATATTATTTGGTCAGAACTAAAGGGTTCAGACAATCTCAGCAGTTATTAGTTTCTTTTGCTTTGTGCTCTCAGGGCAAGCCCGTGTCAAAACAAACTATTTCTAAGTGGATTGGATTTTGCATTGCTTTCTGTTATTCCCATCATGGCAAGGAGATTCCAGCTGGGATTAGGCCTCATTCCACTAGGGCTACTGCCACTTCAACAGCTTTTGAGGGGTGGCAACTAAGGATATTTTGGAGGCAGCCACTTGGAGTTCAGTGCATACCTTCTCTAGGCATTACCACCTTCCATTGTACTCTAAATCCAGGGCTGGGTTTGCCACTGCTGTGTTGCAGGGCATTCTGTCAGCTCCTGCTTCATTATAGTTTAGCCATCCTCCCTTACCTCTGCTTTGGGATTTTACCCAAGTGTTAGGACTGCAGCAATGTGAGATGAAGAACATAGTACAGTTTTGTACCTACCATAAATGTAGATGTTCAAAGATCCACATTGCTGCAGTCCAATTTACCCTCCCTCCTTCCCCTCTGTAGTTTGAGGTGGTTGTGTGGGTTGGGTTATACAGCTGAGGTATATTGTGTTTATTGTATATATTGTATATATTGTACATATTCTTGGTGTTAGGCTGGTTGATTGTTTAGCTGTTGCCTATGGGTTTGGACCTTTTTCTTTAGGGTCTTCTGACATCTGGGGCAAGAAAAGACTGAGGATATGACGTCAGTCATGCGCATTTGTACCCTGACGTTCTGATGTCAGTCAAATGCGCCCTGACCGACGTCAGCCTTATACTCTGATATTCGGGCCGACCGAGGGACAGCGGACTACCCAAGTGTTAGGACTGCAGCAATGTGGATCTTCGAACATCTACATTTATGGTAGGTACAAAACTGTACTTTTTCCCAAAGGGAATGACAATGCACCTTTTGGCATTGAGCTAAAGGCCATGGTTCTGGCACCAGTCATTGGTGTCAATGAGGCCTTTTTGTAGAATGTCTACATCAATTGAAGAATCAATAATGGCTCCCAGTTTGCAGTCATCTGCAAACCTGGTCAGCTAGAGTCCCTTTATGTTGGCTTGAACTTCAAAGAAGTAGATGCCAAACAGGAGAGGACCTAGGACCGATCCCTGTGGGACACCACTTTTAACTGGTCGGTAGTCAGATTTGGAGTCCGCTACTTTCACAGTGTGGGTTCTATCAGTGAGCCATTTGGCAACCCATCTTTTGACATAGGGGTTTATGCCTAATTTAGTGAGTCTGTCTATGATTCCTGAGTGAGGGATGGTGTCGAAGTCCTTGGCAAGATCTAGGTCGGCTGTGTGAACTACCCTGCCCTAATCCACAAGTCTGGTGACAGACTTGAAGAAGTCTATCAGGTTGAGCAGGCATGAACTACCTTTCACAAACCCAAACTGTGTGGAGTCCAGAGTTTGGAGATTCCCTATGCCCTTATTTATAAGGTCCATGATGATGCGCTCCATAGCTTTACATGTCAGACTCGTCAGACTAATGGGGCGGTAGTTCTCAGGGTCTGTAGTCACTCCCACTTTGTGGAGTGGGATGACTGTAGCAGTGCGCCATTTGGTAGGAACAATTCCTGAAATGAGGCTGTGATTGAACAGGGTACTCAGGTGTGGTGCCAGATCACTTTATAATTCATGTAGAACACAGCCAGGGATATTATCAGGTCCCATGGAAGCTGTATTCTCGACTTTGGACAGTGCAGTTTTTACCTGTGTAGCTGTGATAATAGGGACTTGGCATTCCTCAGGTATTGTGATAGCCCCTTTAGGAGGTGAAAGGGGGGTAACATTTGTACTGAAGCTTTCGGCCAGTATGTTGGCAATATCATTTGGTTCTGTATATGTATTGCCATTGTAGAGCAAATCTGAGTATTGCCATGTAAATTCTTGACATAACTATAGAATGCCTTGTGGTTGTCTTTAGAATCTGCAGCAATTTTGTTTTCATAGCTAGATTTAGAGGACTTCATGATGGATCTCAGTTTTTTGCTGAGGCTAACAAGGGAGGTTTTCCAGTCTTGGGAATTCCCCCATTTCCTTTTTTTGGAGGAGAGTGTCTTGGTTCTGCTTGGTATGGCCCGTTCCATGCACTTGTGTATGTGCTCATACAGTGCATTGGTGTATGATTCAGCAGTCATGCACCTGTTTTCCATTTGCATGGGTGTCATGAAGTTAGCCACCTCTGTTTTTGGAAGCCCAAAAATGGCTTTGGAGAAGTTTTTTATGGTGGTTTCCTTTGGGGGCGGGTGAGGGTGGGATGTGGATATCCATGGTGATTAGCTTGTGGTCAGATCTGACCAGGGAGGAGTTGATTACTGGTGTAGAGCAATGGTCGCTCTTGTTAGTAATGATCAGGTCAGGGATGTTTCTACCACGGGTGGGGGTAAGAATGAGTTGGTACAGGATGTTGGAATTAATGAATTCCGGAAAACGTTTAGCAAGTGTGTTGGTACATGAGTAATTTTCCTAATTAATGGAGGGATAGTTAAAGTCTCCCAGTATAAGGGTACTGGGTTGTACCCTAATATTTTCCAGTGTGTTTAGGAGTGTGGAGTGGGAGTCTTTGGACATGGTGGGGGATCTATAGCAGGCTACAACATGGATTGCAGTTTTACCCAGTGTTAGCTGTACCTAAAGTATCTCTGATACGTTATGTTGGGCTACTAGTCTGGAGGTGTGCATATCCATTATGAATATGGAGGCACCACCTCCTTTAGTGCTTCGGTCCAGGTTTAGGGGCCGAAAAGGTGCGGTATGAATTATAGCCTGGTAGTGCTGAGGTGCTCTCTAGAGCCTTGACCAGGTCTCGGTCACTGCACAGATGTCGATTTTAAGGAGTGCTTCGAGTGAGTGCATTTTGAGATTTAGACTTCTAGCACTGAGTAGCATAACCCTCAGATTTCATTTGCTTGTAGCTGTTATGGTGGTAATTTTGTCTTCAGGACATTGCCTAAAAAAAGGCACTGTAGGGGTGGCAAGAACCGTGGCCAGTATTCGGAATCCCTGGGGTGACAGGTGCAGGCCATCTCTGGTGAAGTATCGATGTCTGTCGATCATGTCATCCCAGGCAGACAGATGCTGGATCCCCTTAGAATGACACCAGAAACTTAGCCAATTGTTGAAGTCAATCATTTTCTGCTTGTACTGTGGTATCATTCTGGATGACAGTAGGATGCTACTCAGAGCTAGGGTCATACCTGCCTGGGCTACAAGATCCGAGAGCTCCTCTATGTCTCTTTTAATGTAGTCCAGGGAGGTACGTCTCAGGTCATTCGCACCAATATGGACAATGACATAGTCATATTTGTACCTGTTGTGGAGTGACCTATGTGCATGCATTATGTGGCAGATCCTGGCACCAGACAGGCAGCTCTCCGTAACTTTCTCCTTATTCAGCTAGTGAGTGAGACATCAGTGTGCCTTACTATTGAGTCACCCATGGCTAGTGCATTGGGTAAGTTGTTTTGCCTTATGGGCTCTGGTTGAGTGGTACACTGTTTATGTGAGCTATGTGTCTCATGGTTTGTGCTGGGATGTGGTGGTTGTTTGCATTTCTGCCTCGGAGGTCTCTGTTGTTTGGGCAGATTTTTATTGAGAGCCTCCACGAAAGTAGGTGTGTGTTTTGTGTTACTATGTGAAGGTTGTGGAGGTGTAAGTTCTGGAGGGTTATGTGTTGAATGTGGTGTGGTGCAGGTGTTAACCTTCTCCTCTTGACTGGCTAATCCAGTCTTGGCTAGAGAGTGCTTGGCTTCCAATTTGGCTACATATGTGCATCTCTCACAAGTCATAGTGTTGGAAGGTAAGAGGAGAGTGTTGTCTGTATACATGAGGCAGTTGCTACATTGCCTCAGGATGCTCAGGTTCACCAGGTTGACAGGAGAAAGCACATGGAACTGACCTTTAGACATGCCTGGATATGAGCTCAATATATTAAGTACTGAAGCCTTTTACAGGAAAAATGTCAAAGTGTCTGAGTCTGTACAGAGCACTTAAGGGGATACTAATATGTAGACCTTAAAAATTTAAGGATGAAGTATTTAGGCAGATATTGTAAAGTAAGGAAGAAATCAAGCAGTACTTACTGAAAATAAAGAATTAGCTTGTCAAGAATGATGAAAGGAGGAGAGTCACATGAATGGCTACTGCCTGGCTACTACTAATGCTGGTCTCAGCACAGCTTCACTCTGTTAAGATACAATACTCCTTTGCTTCTTCTCTCACCAGAAGCAAAATGTTAGCACCAGTCCCAAAAACAGAAGCAGGCCACGGCCTGTTTGCTGATCCACAGTCTTGTTCCAGATGCTGCAAGGGTCTGTAGGCTTGTAGACTTTTTCTGGTAGATGCTTCGAATAGCAACCAGAGCAGTCAGGTACGTTAAGCACAGACACTCACTCTCCAACCAGAAAGAGTCAGAAATCAATGCACTCTGCTCCTACTCTCACCAGGATCAGAATATAAGCACAGATTCCAAACTGTCACCTATAAAGCAGTTATTAAGCTTTCTGGTGATCATCAGTCTCCAGGAAATAATGTAACTGCACTCCTTCTCTCACTAGGAGAAAACAGAAGCACTAATCCTAAGATGACTACAGAGAGGCAAAATGTGGGCTCTCCAATAACTGGTGGTCTTGCAGTCGATGCTTAAAGGTAAGATCCATGCCCCAGGATTCCCACTCCGTATTTCTTGATATGCTGGAAAATATTAGGGTACAACCTAACACCCTAATAATGGGCGATTTCAACTTCCCGACCATTAACTGGGAAAACTACTCATGTACCAACTCTTGTGCTCAACGTTTTCTGGAATTCATAAATTCCAACGCCTTGGATCAACAGCAATATCCTAGACCTGGTCATTACCAACATGGGCAACTGGTGTTCCACACCAGAGGCCAATTTCTCATTGGTCAGATCCGAACACAAGCTAATCGCCCTAGACATCCACATCCCCCCCCCACCCCCCACCCCCCATTAGGGAAACCACTGTAAAAAATTTCTCCAAAGCCAACTTCACGCTTTTTAAGACAGAAGTGTCAAACTTCACGACACCCATGCTGACGGACAATATAGGTATGACTGCTAAATCCTATACAAATATACTTTATAAGCACTTACACAAACTGCATGGATTGTGCAATCCCTAACAGAACCAAGATGCTATCCTCCAAAAAAAAAAAGGAAGCCAATCTGGTGGTCCCCTGCCATAAACAAACTCTACAACAGAAGAAAGAAACTGTTTCAAAAAAGAGTAAAATCCCATGATTGGAGAAAATCCGTGGTCAGCCTCAGTAAGAAGCTGAGATCTCTCATAAAATCCTCCAAAGCTAGTTACGAAAACAGAATTGCCACTGATTCTAAAGACAACCACAAAGCATTCTATAGTTATGTCAAGAATCTCAATGGCAACACTCAGATCTGCTCTGAGTTACAGCACAATGGCACTAAATATACAGAACCAACTGATATTGCCAATATCCTGGCAGATAGGTTCGTCTATACTGGAAGAATGCAAAGTTCCTGTAATCACGGCTGCACAGGTAAAAAAAAACACTCTCCAAAGCCAAGAACACAGCATCCATGGGACCTGACAACATCCCAGGCTGCATTCTACACGAACTACAGAACGGACTGGCACCCCACCTAAGTACCATGTTCAGTCATAGCCTCACCTTAGGCTTTGTGCCCACTGAAGGGTGCACAGCAACAGTTATACCACGCAACAAAGGGGGAGCCACCACGAACCCCAGGAACTGTCACCCCATTAGCCTGACGAGCCTGGTCTGCAAGGCTATGGAATGTATCATCATGGAACTTATAAACCATGACATTAGTAATCTCCAAACTCTGGACCCTACCCAGTTCGGGTTTTTAAAAGGCAGATCATGTCTCCTAAACCTGATAGACTTCTTTGAAGCGGTCACCAAAGCCATAGATGAGGGTAAGGTGGTTCACATAACCTATCTAGATCTCGCCAAGGCTTTTGACACCATCCCCCACTCTGGAATTATCAATAAACTCACTAAACTAGCTATAAATCCCTATGTCACAAGATGGGTTGCCAACTGGCTCACTGACTGTGAAAGTAGCAGACTCTAAATCCAACTTCAGACCAGTGACAAGTGGAGTACCACAGGGTTCAGTCCTGGGTCCTATCCTGTTTGGTATCTACTTCTCTGAAGTACAGGCTAACAATGTTGGCAGATGACTGCAAACTAGGAGCCATAATCAGAACTCCTAATGATGTGGACATCCTACAAAAAGGCCTCACTGAGACATATGCCTGGTGTCAAAGCCATGGCCTCAATTCAATTCCAAAAAGTGCATTGTCATCCCTTTTGGTAAAAACTCTGTACCCATGAACTACTACATAGGTGGTAGTCTACTTAACACTGAAAGTGTGATAAGAGACCTTGGGACACAGGTTGACAGTAGTCTTTCCTTTGATAATCATATCACCACAGTAGTCAGGAAATCCTTCTACATGGCACACCTCATCACAAAAGGTTTCTCATCCAGAAAAAAAGAGGTCATTGTTCCCCTCTACTCATCACTCATTAGACCCATTATAGAGTACAACACCCCTTTTGGTATGTACCTCACAAGACATCTGCAACAACTTGAAAGGCCACAGAAATACCTCAGAAAGAGATTACTGGCATCAAACAGATGCCCTACACAGACCGTCTCAAAAACCTCCAGCTTTACTCTGTCGCATTACGCCTACTCAGAGGCGATCTCTGCCTAACATACAAAGCTATGTCAAATCCAGAGCTGTTAGACAGGCTCCACTTAAAGAAATCCCCATCCCTCCGAACTGCTCTATGGACCTAAACCTTGTCACCACAATAAACAGAACATGCTGGAGGGATAGATTCCTGTCCTAGAGACTTCCCATACTCTGGAACAAACTACCTATCTATATGAAACAAAGCTCCTCATTAGCACTCTTCAAGAAGAATCTTGATGATTGGATGTGAGATAGGAAATTTACCCCAGAGATCACTTCTGTGGCTCTGCTCGACAGGGGCACAGGAAAATAATTTTCTTGGGTGGCGAAAGCCAGGGTACCATTTGGCTAGGCTTATATAGGCCCTACGGCCAATAGCCTAGTACCTACCTATGAACCTGTGAAGATGAAAAAAATGTTTTTTCCTAAACACTGCTGTGTACACTGGAGGAGTTAGATGTGAAAGTAGGTAACTTAAGTTTTATCTATCTAAAAAGTTATTTTAGTGGAGAGCCACTATTTTTAAAACAACAAGACAGATTGAAAGGGGGTGGTCACTTTTTTATTCTGGTACTATGGAATACATAGGATGGCCAATAAATTTAAATAATTGAAGGGGAGTGATTTCACAAAATGATAATTTTGGGCTTACTCACACCAACCAGTAAAATCGGAGAGGAAATGAAATATATGGTCAAATTAACATAAGGGGCAGGCAACTAGAAAGACAGTGGTGTTTAAGAAAACTACAGTAACCGGGTAGGAGGCTGGGAAAAATTTCTGACTCACAAGAGAAAGAGCTGTGGTGTCTTTTCAAGTTTTAATATGCAGTTAAAAGCCGAATACAAGTAAAACAGTGTAAAGAAAACAAATCACAGTGTACAGAATAGAAAAAGGCAATAAAGCAATACAGAATACAACAAATAAAAAGCAAACCAACCTTTCCCTTACAGCAAACTGCAGCAAAGTCTGGCTGAACCTTTCCAGTAAAGCCCATATCATTTCTGGTCATCTGACTTTTAGTTCCCATGCAAACCCCCATTGCTGGAAGCTGGTAGGATTTAGCACCTACCTGTAAAAATACACACACAAGGGCCTTTTCTCAGATATGTGGCAGGTGCTGATAGTCATAAAACAATACCATACCTCCACACTTCCAAAGTAGCAATTCGTTCACCCCAAAGACAATGCAGAAAGCTTCCTACTACAGACGTTGTGTCTCTGGCTGCATTGAAACCTGTGAGATAGCATCTTTATGGCCTAGCCCATAACGTGATTTAATTTCAGATATAGTTTAAAGTTTGCTGGACTGAGGTTAACCTCCTGTTGTCCTGTATCCTCTGTTAAAACATATACATTTAAACAGAATAGTGCATGTACATTTCTGTTCTCTCATTCAAGGCAGAAATAATCAGTTATCAGCCAGGTGAATTACTTATAAATGGGGACTGGGGGGTCTAGAAGGGAAAATGTAACAAATGAGGGTAGATTTATAAAGACATTTATGAAAATATTTGGTATGGAAGACATGAGTGCAGTAGTAGGAACTTTTAGAAAATATACATGTTATTCCCCAAGGTCCAATTACTGGGCTAGACTAGACAGAAATAATATTTCACTGGAACATGATCATTTAATTGAGAACTTTGATATACATCCAGTAACTATTTCAGATCATGCGCCAAGAATTACAAAGATAAAAATGCAGGCTAATGAAGTAAAGATGAGAAACTGGTGCTTCCCCACCTACCTGTTTAAAATAGAGGGATTTAAGGAATGGGTAGTGGAAATTAATTGGGAGTTATCAGGGGAAGATAGAAGATACTCAAGAGGTTATAGCTAGTGAGTGGGGCAAGATGCAAGTGGAGTTTAAAAATAAGGTAGAAATAAAAGAAAAAAGGTATGGTTAAGAAGTAACAAGAATTATTTAGAGGGGCTATCAATGGTTAAAGCATTACAGAATAAGTGGAATCTCCCAGAACTAGAAAAAGCGCAATTGCAGAATGCTAAAGAGAAAATAAGGGAGTACTCGGATAATATGCATGAGTTTAGAAAGATTGCTATTTTTGCACAATGACTTAGGCAATAGAAAATAGAAATGGTCGTTGCCAAACTTAAGGAGCCTTCAATAAGAAAATAATGAGAGATCCTGTAGCAGTATTAGAGGTATTTCAGAAATTTTATGACAATTTGGATAAAACAGAGAAGTGGGGAAATTAAGAAAAAAGCACAAATGGAAATATTTATGGAAGAGTTAAATATGCCAAGGTTAGAAGCAGACGCGGCTCAACAAATAGTAGTCAAGACAGGAGATGAGATAAAAATGGTGATATATAACCAATCTTCAGGAATGTTTCCAGGAATAGATGGTATTCTAGTGGAAGTTTGGAAGATATGACTGAAGAATGTGATAAAAATCTGAAATGTTTTGTTTAACAGTATTTTAAAAGGAGGAGAAGCACCAGCATCCTGGAGAAAGTTGTGGTGACCGTAATACCCAAAGAAGATAAATACCTTTCGGATCCAGCTTCATATAGGCCCATTCATTTTGAAACAATGATTCTAGTATTTATGTCCATAATGGCTAAAAGAATGGCAAAGTTGTTGCCAAAATTGATAGATATAGATCACTGTGGTTTTCTGGAGGGGAGGCGAACATTTGACAACACTAATAGAACAGTGATGAATCGGAGGGAAGCATAATATTAGAAAATACTTCTGCTGTTAGTGAGTCTTGGTGCAGAGAAGGCAGTCGACAGAGTAAGCTGGGATTTTATGAGTACGGAAATGAAAGTATTTTTTGCATTTCCTTATACAACAATGTTAATTAGTAGTATATATGAGGAATCAAAAGCAAGAATTGAAGTGGGAGGGTTCCTCTCTGACAAGTTGTGTCTGAACAGTGGAACCAGGCAAGGGTGTCCTCTTTCCCCTTTGTTATTTGCATTATAGTTATAGCCATTTGCAAAGAAACTAAGGGACTCAGAAATTCACAGAGCCATCAACAAAGAAAATAAGGCACTCAGAAATTCAAGGGTATAATTTGTATGATATTCAAGAAGAGTTGGTTTTATTTGCAGATGATTTTATTTTGTACCTGATAGTACCACAAAAAGAACATCTCAAAGGAAGAAATCGACGTATGTGCTGTGACTGAAACCTGGTTCAAGGCTCCAGAGAGCACCCCAGCACAACAGGCTATAACTTCTACCATACCTTTAGGTCCCAAAACCAGGACCGGAACACAAAAGGAGGGGGTGTGTCCATATTCATCAAGAACACCCACACCTCCAGGCTAGTAGCACAGCATGCGGAGTCTGAGACCATCCAAGTGCAATTGACAGCGGGTAAATTGACTGTTCAATTTATAGCTTGCTACAGATCTCCCACCTTGTCTCAGGACCCTCACGCAGCATTCCTGAGAACATTAGAAAGTATGAAGATTCTACCCAACACCATGCTACTGGGTGACTTCAACTATCCAAACATTGACTGGGAAAACTACTCAAGCTCAAACACCTTAGCCCAACGCTTCCTTGAGTTTATAAACTCAAATGCCCTGAAACAGCTGGTGACCACTCCCACAAGAGGTGACAACATACTGGAACTGGTCATCACCAACATGGGGAACCTATGTTCCGCACCTGAGGTAAACTCGTCATTGGTAAGATCAGATCACAAACTAATCACACTGGACATCCACATCACAAACCCCCCCCCCCCAGTTAAGGAAATCAAGGTAAAAAACTTCTCTAAAGTCAACGTCACACTCCTCAAGACTGAGGTGGGAAGTTTCAAAGCTCCCAATCAAATGGAAAATGATGACCCATTGGCAGAATCGTTTACAAGTACATTCTATGAACACCTTCAAGAATGCATGGACCGAGCCATCCCAAGTAAAACCAAGACCAACTCCACAAAAAAGAGGAAGCTAGTCTGGTGGACCCCAGCCATAAATAAACTTTACAACAGAAGGAGGAAACTCCTGCAGGATAGAACAAAATCCCAAAATAAGACGGCATCTCTGATTAACATCAGTAAAAAATTGCGCTCCGTCATTAAATCATCCAAGGCTAACTTCGAAAGAAAAATAGCCAATGACTCTAAGGATAACCACAAGGCCTTCTTTAACTTATGTCAAGAGTCTAGGGCCAAACTCTCAGATATGCTCCGAGCTAGTGCATAATGGCCATAAATACACTGAACCAACCAGCATTGCCAACATCCTGGCTGACAAGTTCAGTGCAAACTTCACCCCCCCCCCCATCAAAGGGGCTAGCACCCATCCCAGAAGAATGTGGCGCTCCAGATATCTCAGACACACAAGTAAAGACAGCCCTTGCAAAGGCCAAAAACACAGCATCAATGAGACCAGATGGTATCCCAGGTTGTGTCTTACATGAGCTTCAAAATGAACTAACCCCCCATCTCAAAACACTATTCAAACTCAGCCTCTCTACAGGCTATGTACCCAAAGAATGGTGTACAGCAGCAGTAGTACCACTCTACAAAGGTGGTGCCACAACTGACCCTGGGAACTATCGCCCTATAAGCTTGACTAGCTTGGTCTGCAAAGCCATGGAACGCATTGTCATGGAGCTCATTAATAGGGACATTGGGAACCTCCAGACACTGGACCCCACCCAGTTCGGCTTTTTTAAAGGCAGATCTTGCCTCCTGAACTTGGTTGACTTCTTCGAAACAGTCACCAAGGCCATAGATAAAGGGAAGGTGGTCCACACAGCATATCTGGACCTCGCTAAGGCGTTCGACACCATCCCACACTCAGGAATCATAGACAAACTCACCAGCTTAAATATCAACCCCCCATGTCATGAGATGGGTTGCCAATTGGCTCTCAGACAGAACCCACACGGTAAGAGTGGCAGGCGCCATGTCTGACTCTAAACCGGTCACAAGCGGAGTCCCACAGGGGTCAGTCCTGGGACCCCTCCTGTTTGGTATATATTTCTCTGAAGTACAGGCAAATGCGGAGGGATTGTGGCTAACCAAGTTTGCAGATGACTGTAAACTGGGTGCAATAATTGACTCTCCGGCTGACACAGACATCCTGCAAAAGGGTCTCTCAGAGACAAACACCTGGTGTCAAAGTCACGGCCTCAAGCTAAATGCCAAAAAATGCATAGTAATCCCATTTGGGAAAAACAAAGTACCTACAAACTACCACATAGATGGGAATCCACTAAGTACAGAAGAAATAATTAGTGACCTGGGTACCCAAGTAGATAGCATTGCTGTCCTCTGAGAACCACATAGCCAAAATGGTCAGGAAATCCTTCTATGTGGCACACCTGATCACAAAGGGTTTCTCATCCAGATCCAAGGAGGTGATTGTGCCCCTTTACTCCTCACTCATTAGGCCCATAATAGAGTACAATGCCCCATTTGGGATGTACCTCACTAGACACCTGCAACAACTAGAAAGACCGCAGAAGTACCTCACTAAGAGGATTAAGGGCTTTAAACAATTACCCTATGAAGCACGACTAAAAAAGCTCCTGCTCTTCTCAGTCGCTTACCATCTGCTCAGAGGTGACCTATGCCTGACCTATAGGGCCATGTCAAACCCTGAACTAATGGACATGCTTCACCTCAAAAAAAAGAGATCCCTCAGAACCACTCGTTCTAGCGACTTGAACCTATGCACAACAATAAACAGGACATACTGGAGGAATAGATTCCTGTCCCAGCGACTCCCCTCACTCTGGAATAGAATCCCAATCCATATTCGACAGAGCTCCTCTCTGACCCTCTTCAAGAGAAATCTTGATGAGTGGATGGGTAATCGTAAATTCTACCCTGGGATCACTTCAGGAGCCCTGTTAGAGGCCCAGGTTACTAATCTAATGGGGAGGCGAAAGCCATCACTCTGTGGCTAGGCTTAAAAATGTCCCTGGGCAGATAGCCGAGTACTTACATCTGATGATGATGGTGTTGTGGAACATTCTGAGACAGTTCCATGTTTTTTGGGATATACAATTAATGAAGATAAAAGAAAGGCTATAGCTATAAACTATTTACCCACTCATGACTTGGTTCAGTAGTACCCATGTTTATGGGGACATGATAAAATAAAGTGTTTGGGATTATGGGTTAAAGAGGATTCTATTATGGCAGCTAAGGATATGTAGAAAGAGACTAAACAAAAGGTACAGTAATACAAAAACTGAGAAAGTGGAAACTGTTGCCTATTGATGTGAATAGCAAAATAGAAGCAGTAAAAATATTTTTAGTCCCTTTAGTTTTATACACAGGTCAGGCATATTTTTATCAACCAGAGGAAAAGTTTTGGATAGTAATTAATAAAGAGTTGAAAGTTTTTATCTTGGAGGGGAAGAAGGCAAGAGTCAGGTTGGATGAGGTGACCCTTTCAATAAAGCAAGGAACTTTAGGGTTACCTGATTTGAAGGGATATTTTAGAGCTACACTGTTAAGGCTGTTATATGCAAGCAGAAGCTACAGTTCACAGTGGAAGGTGATGATGAAGTAGGGGCTAACTCAAGAAATAAGGAAAGAGTGGGATTTTGCACTGAAATCCTTAAGGAGAATATCTACAGTCATAGGTTCATAGGTTGGTACTAGGCTATCGGCCTTGGCGCCTATACATGCCTAGCCGTAACAATTCCCTGGTTATTTCTTCCCACAGTATTTACTTCCCTGGACCCCTGTCTATCAGGGCGACTGACGTGATCCCCGGGGTGAATTTCCTATCTCCCATCCAAAAATCAAGGTTCCTTTTGAAGAGGGCCAAAGAGGTGCTCTGCTTGACATGTATGGGCAGTCTATTCCAGAGTCTGGGGACTCTCTGGGTCAGGAATCTATCCCTCCAGCATGTTTTGTTCATTGTGATGACAAGGTTTAGATCCCTGGAGTGTGCGTCTCTGAGGGATTGGGATTTCTTTAAGTGTAGCATGTCCAACATCTCTGGGTTTGACATGGCCTTGTATGTTAAGCAGAGATTGCCTCTAAGTAGACAATATGCGACCGAGTATAGGTGGAGTTTTTTTAGACGGTCAACATAGGGCATCTGCTTTAGGCCTGTGATTCTTTTAGTGAGGTATTTCTGCACCTTTCCAGTTGTTGCTGATGTCTTGAGAGGTACATACCAAATGGAGCGTTGTATTTTATAATGGGTCTAATGAATACAGTGGGACAATGACCTCCTTTTTTCTGGATGAAAAGCCCTTAGTGATGAGGTATGCCACATAGAAGGACTTCCTGACTGTTGTGGCGATGTGGTTATAGAAGGTGAGACCACTGTCCACCTGTATCCCTGAGTCTCTTATCACACTTTCGGTGTTTAGTGTACTGCCACCTATGTGGCAATTCACGGGTACATGTTTTTTTCCCAAAGGGGATAACTATACATTTCTTGGCATTGAGCTTGATCCCATGGCTCTGGCATCAAGCATCTGTTTCTGAAAGGCCTTTTTGTAGAATATCCACATCATTTTGGGATTCAATAATGGCTCCCAGTTTTCAGTCATCTGCAAACTTTGTTAGCCAGAGTCCCTTAGTTTTGGCCTGTACTTCAGAGAAGTAGATGTCAAACAAGAGCAGTCCCAGGACTGAACCCTGAGGTACTCCACTTGTCACTTGTCTGGAGCTGGATTTGGAGTCAGCCACCTTTACAGTGTGGGTTCTGTCAGTAAGCCAGTTGGCAACCCATCGAGTGATGTAGGGATTAATGCCTAGCTTAGTAAGTTTATCTATGATTCCAGAGAGGGGGATGGTGTCAAAGGCCTTGGCGAGGTCCAGATAGGCTGTGTGGACCACCTTACCCTTGTCCATGGCTCTGGAGACTTATTCGAAGAAGTCATTCAGGTTCAGGAGACAAGATTGGCCCTTCACAAACCCAAACTGCGTGGAGTCCAGTGTTTGATGGTTGCCAATGTCTTTGTTTATAAGTTCCATGATAATACATTCCATGGCCTTGCAGATCAGGCTCATCAGATTGATGGGGCGGTAGTTCTCGGCATCCAAGGTGATCCCCCCTGTGGAGTGGGATAACTGTAGCGGTGCACCACTCAGTGGGCATGAAACCTGAGGTGAGGCTATGATTAAACATGACACTTCGGTGAGGTGCCAGTTCATTTTGTAGTTCATGTAGTACACAGCCTAGGATGTCGTCTGGTCCCATGGATGCTGTATTCTTAGCTTTGGAGAGTGAGTTTTTTACCTGTGTGGCTGTTATTACCAGAATTTAGCAATCTTTCGATATTGAGATGGGCTCTTTAGGGGGTGAGAGGGAGTGAAGTTTGCACTGAATCGAGTATCCTTGGGATCAGTATATTTAATGCCATTTTGTTGTAGCTCAGATCAGATCTGAGTATTGCCATTTAGATTCTTGACATAGCTGTAGAATGCCTTGTGGTTGTCTTTGGAATCTTTGGCAATTTTATTTTCGTAACTAGTTTTGGAGGATTTTATGAGGGATCTCAGCTTCTTACTGAGGCTGGTAAGGGAGTTTTTTTGCATCCTGGGATTTTCCTCTTTTCTGCAACAGTTTCTTCCTTTTGTTGTAAAGTTTGTTTATGGTAAGTGACCAGCAGATTGTCTTCCTTTTTTTGGAGGAGAGCATCTTGGTTCTGTTGTGTTCATAAAGCAGCAGAAAGTATACTGATAACTAAACCAACACTGAAATGGAAAAAGGAGATTCTGCCAATAGGGATGACTTTAATTAGGAGTACAGGGAATAGGCAAGAGGGGGCTGGAATTTATTAGATGAAGCTGGTAAAGGAACTAAAGGGTTGGAAACATAATAAGAGGTGGAAAGGTAATAGAATGGGAAGAGTCCAAGGAGATGTTTGGACTGCTGGCTTAGAGATTGCCTTATCTGTCAGGGATTGATATCAGAGTATAGACAAAGAGAAAGGGATAGGGGAATACTTAATGAATGATGTGCGCTGGTTAAGTTTTAAGTTGAATCTAGAAAAAAATCTTCTGTTAAAAAAGGGATAATTATTAGACCATATAAAATATTGCATGCTAACTATAGCAATCAATCAGAGAAGCTCAGAAAAGATTGGGAAGAGAGATTAGATAAGCAGTTCAAAAAGAAGTAATGGAAGAACATGTGTATGTTTCCCAGATATGAAACAATATCTAGAAGATTTAGGATTTTTGCCTGGAAGTATTTGCAAAGGTAGTTTTATACCACAACAGACTCCAAAGAATTTTTCCTTAGGTAGGTGCCAAATGTTGGAGGTGTAATGGGGAACAAAGAGATACCTGAGAGTATATGTTACCACAAGCAGACTCCAAAGAATTTTTCCTTAGGTAGGTGCCAAATGTTGGAGGTGTAATGGGGAACAAAGAGATACCTGAGAGTATATGTTCTTGGAGTGTAATGAGTTGGCAGACTTTTAAAAATTCCCTACAGAGAACTCTGTCCAGCAGACTTGTCAAGTTTGGCTACAGGATCTGAATTGCCTAGACATAGTAAGGCTTGGTTAAGTTTAATTCTCCTGGCTGCCAAAAAAGTAATTACTAGAAAATGGAAATCAAAGTCTAAGCCAGCCATACTTGAAGTAGTGAATATTGTAACATAGATAAAAGAAAAGGAAGTGGTATCTTTAGAAAGGGGTAGAAGTAAATTACATAGAAACAAATGGAAATTAGGGAAACAGTACATGCAGGAAAGTGTTTTTGAGAAGGAATGGTTGGTTTGATTATACTGTATAGAAAAATATATGTGATATATGTTTATAAATGTGAACTTGTTGATATGGTTTATTTTTATATTAGTTATTTAAGTTTGCCAATATCACAAGTTATAATTCAGTAAAGGTGTTTAAAAAATAGACATTAGCATTCCCATATACAACATGTTCAATGAATTGCACAAGGTGCTAACAACTTCAAGTACTGATAGCTTGGAAGGTTGAGTTTTGAGTTGTGGTATCAGGTAATTTTTAGTGTCTTTATAGGAGACTTCCCTGTACTCCTGAAACAAGTATGTACATCATTGTTTACAAAGTCTAATTTATGAAGTCCTTGAATGGACTGTACCTATGGTTATGACTATTAGCTGTATTTTCATTACTGCATTCATTTGATAAAAGTTGTCTGACCTTTAGCTAAGCAAATGGTACCATCTTATACCAAACATTAAAGCAAACAGTATTGCCACTAACATGCATGTCTTTGTAGATCAGTATTGTTTTTGAAATATTGTGAAAATATTATATGCATAATTTGCATAGATGTTGCAGTATCACAAAATAGCAGTATGCTACCCCATCATACATCACTGGAAAGATCTCTAACATGTAAATAATTCTGCTTTGATGTGTTGACTCTTTCTTGCAAACTTACAGAGGTGTAACCCTTTAACTGTAACACTAGTAATTTTTTGCAAATAAAATACAATTTTTTTTTCATAAATCTGCACTAGAGAATCAAAATTTTCAGATTGATCTTCAATACTAGTCCTAGTTTGTTGTCCATTGCCTACAAAATAGTTTTGATATTTTACATTTTTTTCTAACAGACATTTAGCAGATGTTGGAGATCATATGACATGTTTTAAGTAGAGGATTTCAGAGAAAACCTCTCAGAAAGCAAGTAGTTTCTTGGCTTGGAAGACCTCAGGAAGCAAGAGAATTAATTAGCTTCATGTTGTTGAGAATTAAACGAGTTAAGATCAAGGCATGTTTGCAGGGATCAAAAAAGAGAGAACATAATGGTAAGGCGGAGCAATAAGTTAAACAAGAAGCCATAGAGGTAAAGAGGTAGGGCGAGCCAATGTAATGAAACACTACTGGGCTTTGGTTATCAGTGTCCAAGAAGAAAAGATCCTAAGAGATTTGGTAAAATGCTTGCTAGACAAGTAAACTTAGACAAAGCTATACCAACATTGTTACCTTACTAATAATTGATGGTCTCGTTATGGTAGACAAAAAAAAATGGACTTAGTGCACATACCACAAAAAAAAAAAAAAAAAAAAAAAAAAGAACAGACCTCTTTTGAAAGACATGTTTACCACAGTAACGAATCAAGGTTGATGGGTACACCATAAATTGAGAGAAAAGGTAAACGTGGGTGATGCTGTCTAATAATTGGCAGGTTTGGGACGTGTTTTCCATGGTGCCCTTATACAAAATATTGTGCCTAGATCCATGGGATGGAAAAGCTCTTCTAGGATCCTCTCAAATCTTCTTGGAGGTACTGTGGGAGAGAGAATGTACCTGTACCTAGCTGATGTGATTTGCTGTAATTTGGATTGTTTCAAACCGTACAAATGAAAATCTTACATATTCGCAAGAAAAATTATATGAGAGTTACGTGTTCTATGGTCTTGAACCTTATTTGTGACTGTAACAGAACTTGCTGGTGGGACATATTTGTATTCCAAAAGCTATCTCGCCTATGGAGTAAACTTCCCATCTTTGTAAAACAAAGCCTATCCCTCCCTTTCTTTAAAAATAATTTGGATAAGTAGATGGGGAACCATAAATTCACTCCCTGGGTACTGTCCATCTCCCTTATGGACAGAGGCAGTCTATAAAATGACTCAGGGGTCCAACACCCAAAGACTCACTATCCCGCTACAACTCCATCCCATATCTGGGGAATTATGATATAATGTTTTCATATCCAGGTTATTATTGGCAAGGATTGTAAAGGCTGTTGCGCCATTAGCCTAATAATCACTTATGAACCAATGTGGAAGATAAAGCACTTGTCCAACATATAGTACAGGTAAAAGTATTTGAGGAACTGTTTGTAGATTTCCTCAGGGTATGGGACCTTGGAACAACAATCAGACTGACTTTGTTGGGCCTCTTCCAGTAGCACCAGTAGGGTTTAAATTTATCTTAACTCTAGTAGTTGAATATGTAAGGTTGCTGGGTAGCACAGCCATCTAATGGATGTCACACAAGAAAGTCATGCAAATCCTCAGTGAGCAGGTAAGTCATATGTCAGAAGTTATACAAGAAGTCCGTAGTGATCAGTATACTGACTTTAACAGTAAAGTGATGCAAGCCATGCTCCAGTCATGAGGCGTAAAGGAGAGATTTCATATTGTCTACCACCTCTGAATTTCAGGAAATGTGGAGAAAACAAACAGGATCTTAAAGGAAGGTCTTCAAAGGAAGACTGTAGTGTGGAAACTACTGGGTCAAATGTCCACTTAGAGTATTAATGAAGTTGAGAACTTTCCATCAAAATATGGACTTATAATACCCTGGAAGTGCTCCCTGAAGAGATCTGACCATAGAACCAGTTTGAAGACCAGATCTCCTAGCACAGAAAGAGAGAGAGTCTGGGAGGCTGGAGAATCCTGCCAAATTAAAGTAAAATAAAAATATTGGTCTAAATCGTTAAAGAATAAGCTAAATAACCTAATCATGCTTAGATAGTTTCATATCAACAGTCAGTGAAATCCTAAATAGCTGGGCTTATATGTGTTCCCCAAACTGTTGTGATAGCACTTCAAATACAGTTGAACTGACTCACAAGAGTAGCCTGATTCATCTTGTCCAGAAAAAGTTAAAACAGAGAGGGAGTGTAAAGAAAAGAATTAGATAAAAACTAAAATGTTAATAATAAAAGAGAGGAGTTATCAGGTAAAAGCTGACAAGAACATGATTTTTTATAACACACCATGAAAAATCTCATCTTTATCATCATCCTTTAAAGTGTCATGTCACTAACGGCTACTACTGACATTAATATTGTTAAACTTCTTCAAAACTGGTGTTTGTGAAATCTAAACTTCAGTAACTTTGAATTTACTCTCTAATTCCAAAGACTGTAGGACTGGACTTCATTTGATGACAGTCACACTTAGCTTATCTGACTTCCCACAGCACCTGTCAAAAAGATTAGGGTCCTTTATTTATATACAAAAATAACCCATATTTACAAAATATTTACAACTATTTACTCATGTACAAATATAGCTGTACAGATTTGTTTACACAGTCGTATTAAATTGTCATCCCTATTAGACCCCCTACTCCTTTTCCCTTAACCATCTGATTTTAATTAATACTGTTGCTAAAACCCATTTAACACCAAACATAATTTCAGTTTTTCTTTCTTTCCAAGTAACTTTTTATCTTTTTAGCATATTTTTTAAATAAATATTATAAAAATCATTTCATAAGAATACAATTATTAACAAAAAACTGCTCACTTTTTGATATTAAAGATAAAAAGGACTAAAACACTAATAGAGTCAAATAAAAGACATTGAACTATATTGATCTCCACTATACTACAGGTAGATGAGTTAATTTAAAACAAGTTAATAAGATCAGATTGACAGTTTTAAGTTATTCATTTTCTAATAATTCAGTTATGTTCAACCATTGAGTATACACTGCTGCATTCCTAGAATATCTAGATTTAATTGTCAATGATTCTAACTTGGATACCTCCAAGAGAAGATCTTTAAAATTTTGAAAGGAAGGAATTTGCGATGACTTCCATTTCTTGGTAATTTCTTTCCTGGTTATGGACAGCACAAACCAAAGAAGTGAATATTTACTAGATTTAACACATGTTGGGATTGGGGAATTAAATAAAACTAATAATTTAGTAAGCTGAAAATTATCAGTAAAAAATGCAAGAAATTATTAAAATCTTCCCAGAATTTTTTCAAATGTAGACAGTCATAAAAAATGTGTGACCAATCAGCATTCTGAACCTTCATATATCTCCAACAGAAAATATTTTCCATATACATCTTATTTGTGTTATATGGAGTAATGAAAGAGCTATTTAAAAATCTCCAGGCAAAGATTCCCCATTTAAGTGAAGATGTAGTTCTACCTGCTGATGGAAGAAAATTCAATTTATCCTTAACCAAAGGGTTATTATTATTAATATTAGAGATGTATTTTCAATAATTATCAGGAAATATATCAAGATCAGATTTGATAATTTTATATATATTTGAAAGGCTAATTTTAATTAAGTTATTCTGTTGAGTAGTAATGAAATAATGAATAAGTTTGGGAATTGCATTTTTAACTGAAGAAGGTATTATATCAAGTCTATTTTTAATATAATTTCTGGCTTCTTGTAAGTCAAGCCATAATGATGAATCTAGATCGTTCTTTATCAGTAAAGTATCAATAGATTGCAGTTCACTATTCGTAAACATTTGATGCCAATAAATGAAATGATTTTGTTAAAATATTGACATTTTATGAAAATTTGTAGAGAAAATAACCCCTTGCGTGTATGCTATAGGAAAAATAAGGAATAACCATGCATAATATGATTGAGACCCAATAATGAAATTTTTTAAGGATTTTAAAATAATATTGACATAGTTTGATATAATGTTTAGGGTAGGACAAAGAGTAAAATAT
This sequence comes from Protopterus annectens, assembly GCF_019279795.1. NCBI lineage: Eukaryota > Metazoa > Chordata > Ceratodontiformes > Protopteridae > Protopterus > Protopterus annectens. The sequence continues at coordinate 1,480,438,769 of NC_056729.1, forward strand.
TCCTTTAGCTTCTATATGAATATGTTCTTTACTAGATTTAAAAGAAGATCATTATTATTTTTTGAATTTTGTGATGAAGATAAAATAAAATCTTTCCATTTTGCTGAGTAATTACTATCTATAAGATACAACATAGTCTTAATAACTGAAGAAATAGAGTATATTTCTAAGTTTGGAAATGCAATGCCTCCATTATTCCAGCTATACATATGATATGATAAAGATATCCTAGGTTTAATTGAGTGCCAAAGACATTTTTTAATCATAGTGTTAAACTTTCTGATTATTGTATAAGGCGGAGGGATGGAGATAGACTGAACTATATATAAGGTTTTTGGAAGAAGTATCATTTTTATAATAAATAGTTTCTCTTTTATTTTATTGAGAATTTTATTTTAGACCATTTCTGTATTGGTTTATTTCTATTAAGCAATTTTCAAAATTTCATTTTAGTATTTCTTTTGTGTTGCTAGCTGTTATTATCCCTAAATATTTTGTGTGTTGGGATTGAGGTATATATCTTTCATATTCATTTTGAATATTGTACTTTTCTGGGCCAGTTAACATGATTTGTGTTTTGTTATGGTTAAATTTAAGACCTGAGTTTTTCTGAACGTAGTCTGTATCATCAAATAATTCCTGAATTGTGTGGTTTACACCTCCCAAAGTAATCAGAATGTCATCTGCAAACAACTGAATCTTTGAAGATTGATTAAGACTTATATCGAAACCTTTAATATTACTGTCTCCTCTGATCAGATTCACCCAAGGTTCCATAACTAAAGTAAATAAAACAGGGGATAAAGGACAGCCTTGTTTGGTCCCTTTAGTTACAGGTATGGACTGAGATATATTAGAACCAATTTTGAAATAAGCTTGACAGCCTGTATATAAGTGGGTGATAAGATTTATAAAATTATTTGAAAACTTAAGTTCCTGTAAGAGAGTGAAAAGGTAATCCCAACTGACTGTGTCAAAACCACAATTTAAGTCTAAACTAACTATAGTTAAATTATTTTTTAAGTTTTTAGTTGATTCAGTTAAGGTTATTATTCTTTTAATATTATCAAAAGTTGTATTCATTATGAAACCTGTTTGGTCTTCTTCTACTAAGTTGGGAAGAAAGTTTTAAGCCTTTTTGGATATATGGACATACAAATTTTATAATCCGTGTTTAATAACGATATTGGTCTATATGAATTACATTTAGTAGGGTCTTTTTCAGAGTTTAAAATGGGAGAGATAAATGTATATTTCCAGGACAGAGGGATGGAAGTATTATTTTGTGTTGTGTTAAACACTGAAAGTAACAATGTTAGAGCTTCCTTCGGCAAAATTTTGTATATTTCTGGAATAATACCATCGTTACTGGGTGCTTCATTTTGTTTGAGTGTTTTAATTTGTTCTTGACTATCCTTTAAAGTAATTTGACTATCAAGTAGATTGCTTTGTTCTTCTGTTAATTTCTTTTTAATGTTTTTATTAATAAAAGCTTGAATATTTTTCTTTGGATTTATTATTGCAGTAGTTTGGTTCGGTCTAAGGAAATATTCTCTAAGTTTATTTAATATGTTATCTAAGTCAGATACTTTTTTTTCATATGAGATGAATATATTTCTTTAATATGATTAAATGTATTTAATATTTTTACTTTATTGGCTAAGATATTCAAAGATCTGGGATTTATTGAAAAATTAATATATTTAAAATTTTCAAGACTGATCATAGCTTTATGGTTTAAAATTTCAAGATATTTCTTGTTTAGGGTCTTTATTTCCTCCAATTTGGATTTATCTAGTTGGTTTTTTGAAAAATCAAGATTCAAGGTATCAAGTTTAGATTGTATCTCTTTAAATCTTTATCCCATAAAAGTATTTTTTATACCAGTTAATTATTCTGCCATACAAATACACCTTCATGGCATCCCAGATGAAAATTTCAGATGTAATATTATTGGCGTTAAATTCCAAAAAATTATGAACTTCATTTTATTTTATTTTACATTTGTTGACCGGGCTAGTCCAACTGGATATATGTCCATTTTCAGTAGAGGCCCGGGGAGAAAAGCTTCATAAGTTGTACAAATTCACAAAAGGCATAAAAATGTTACATGAGAAACATAGCAATTTAAACAGATGATTTAAAAAGATAAATAAGATACAAGAATTTTTTTTTTTTTTTTTTTTTTTTTTTGAGTGAGCATTAGTCTGGATTAGTGCAGGAGCAAAGCCAGTGTTTATTGAGATGAATTTTTAGTTGATTTTTAAAAAGTTGGAAAGAGGTTAAAAAAGTGATATCAGAGGGTAGTTTATTCCATGTTTTTCCCACAGAGTTGGAGAATAAACAGTCACCTGCATGATTGTGAGGTTTGCTAATATTAATCAGGAGTTTGTTAGAAGAGCGAAGTTGTTTCAGGTTTTTGTATGGAGAAATAAGGCTAGAGAGTATTGGTGTATTGGTTGGCTGATATAGAATCTTATAAGCTATTAAGATTTGTTGAAGAACAAGTTGGTTAGGAAGTTCAAACCAGCCTAATTCTTTTAGGTTCTGGCAGTGATGAGTTCGAAAAGGAGATCCTACAGCAAATTGAGCTATGTTATGATAGAATGTTTCTAGTTTCTTCATGTTGTTTTTGGAAAGATTAGTGTAAATGGGACAAGCATAGAGAAGAGTAGAAATTATGTGAGACCTAGCAATGATGGATCTTGCTGTAGGTGTTAGGAAAGGTTTGATTCTGTAAAGGGATCCTATTTTTTTATTTACTAATTTTATGGTGTTGTTGATGTGAGAGTCAAAGTTGAGGTTATTATCAATAGTTATTCCTAATAGTTTTGTGGTTAAGTCAGGAGAAATGAGTGTTCTGTCAGAGGATGTAAGAGTAAAGTGTGGTGGAGTCAATTTGCGAGTAGGTGAAAAAAGTAACAATTTGGTTTTCTTGGGGTTAAGGAGTAGACAGCGGTCAGAGAACCATTGTTCTACAGTGTTAAAAGCTTTTTGAGTAAGTGACTGGAGTTCTGTTAGAGAGTTAGCAGTACAGATTATAGTAGAATCGTCTGCATATTGAATACAGGTAGCATAAGGAATAGCAGATTGAAGGTCATTAATAAAAATTGAAAATAGTAAAGGGCCTAGGATAGAGCCTTGGGGTATGCCTATGGAGATAGGTAGAAAATTTGAAAGTGAGTTTTTCCAAAGTACTGCCTGCTGATGATTTTCTAGGTAAGATTCAAACCAGGATAAGGCTAGATGGTCAAGAGCAAGATATTTGAGAATATGTAGTAAAAGTTTGTGATTCACCATATCAAATGCTTTGGATAGATCGATGAAGACTGAGGATGATAAGTAGTTGTTGTTACGGTTAGTGTTAATGGAGTCAGTGTAGGAGAGTAAAGCTGTAGTGGTACTGTGTGAGGGTCTGAAACCATGCTAACAGTTAGAGAGTAGGTTGTTGTTAAGAAGGTGATTTAGTATTTGTTTGTGAATACATTTTTCCATGATTTTTGCGAGTGGTGAGAGGAGAGCTATTGGTCGAAAATTGGAAAACTCATTAGAGCTACCCCCTTTATGTAGTGGGATGATATGAGATATCTTCCAGATAGAGGGGAAGATTCCTTCCTTTATAGATCTGTTAATTAGGATGGAAATAGGGTAGCTTAAGGCTTTGGCACCTACCTGCAGGAATTCTGCAGGCAGTTTGTCTGCAGAGGGAGTGGTAGGTTTTAATTTTTGGAGCAGTGATGTGATGAAGGAGGTAGAGACAGGTTGTAAGTGGAGGGTAGGAGGTGGATTTGATATAGGTGGAAGTAGTTTAGACGTGTCAGGAGATAAATGACTAGCAAGTGTTTTGATAGTATTTGTGAAGAACAAGTTGAAGTCATTTGCTGTTTGTGTAGGGTTATCTGGGTTAGAGTCCTGGGGATTAGGTGAAATGGAGTGACCTGGAGATAGAAGATTGTTAATACTGGTCCAGAATTTTTAGGTTCTTTATTAGTGGTATGCTGTAGCTGCAGGTAATAGTTCTTTTTGTCTGTTAGGATAGCTCTTTTAGTGTTGTTTCTAAGCTCTCTAAAATTTTGGCGGTCAGTTAGATTTTTAGTGGTTCGCCATTTAGACCAAGATTTATTTCTAAGAATGATTTTATGCCTAGTATTATTAGTTAGCCAGGGTGCTATTTTTGTTTTAGTTCTGATGGTTCGTGTTGGGGCATGTTGGTCTAGAATTGATAAGAACGTAGAGTTAAAGTATTCTACTGCTTCATTAAGTGGGAGATATTTTAGTGAGGACCAATTTGTTTGTTTCAGATCAGCTTGAAAATGTTCAGGGTTAAAATGTCTTTTTGTTCTTAGTGTTCTAAAGGTGGTAGGTAAAGTTAGGTTGGTTTTGTGTCTAATGACATAGGTTAAAGAATGGTCGCTTAGATCATCAGGAAGGGTACCAGACTGGTAGGTTTGTTGAGGCGTATTAATCAGACTCCAGTCTAGGATGGATTCATGGTTGTTGTATTTATCAGTTCTGGTTGGACAGTTAATGAGTTGAGTAAAAGCATATAGGTTTATGTGGGATGAGGGATTTATGCTATTACAAGAATTCCAATCAATGTTAAAGTCACCTAGAACTAGTGTTTCTTGGGGGAGGTTGTTAGACAGGTAGCTAAGGATACATTCTAATGTGTCAGTGTTATTTCCTGGGGGGAGATATACACAAATTATGTTAATAGCTTTATTAGGGTTAATTTGTAATTTTGAGGTGATTACTTCTGCATTCTGCCCTAGAGGAAGGTTCAGATTTGTTATACTAATTTGAAGTTGTGCTTTGTAGAGAATTGCTACACCTCCTCCCTTTTTGGTCTTACGGTCTACTCTAAGGATATTATACCCAGGAGGGGTAATTTTGTTATCCTTAATGGTAGGTTTTAGCTATGTTTCTGATAGGCATAGGATATCAAAATGATGAACATCTAAAAGGGCATGAAGTTGAGAGATTTTATTGCAAATGCTTCGTATATTAAGATGAGCTATAGTAAGAGAGTTGGCACAAGTGTATGATGATATAGGAGAAGTTTTGTCTTGTTTTATGTGACTATTGATGTTTGTGGTAATTGGGCCAGGGTTAGGGTGAATGTCTCCATCCAGCAGTGATTGGAAATATAAGAAATATTCAAGCTGGCATTGTTTATATAAGATGTCGATATATTTTCTAGTTTTTTGTTTGCTTAGCTTGAAGTAAGCAAGTTTGTGCTGTTTCATCTAATATAAGTTTGTGGTGTTTCATCTAATATAAAGGTGTTAAAATCCTTTAATTTAGTGATACATGCTGGTATCCATTTTATCTGAACATTGTAACAAGTATAGATATGTATATCAAAGGTTATAGAGTTATGGTCTGAAATGGGACAAGTAATAACTTTCACATTACTTAGGGAATCGGTTAAACCATTGGAAATAAAGATTCTATCTATTCTTGAGAATGAGTTATGTCTGTTTGAAAAGAAAGTATAACCTAATGATTTTGTGTCTGCATAATTATCAATGTCCTTCAATAGAAATTAATTTGTAAATTCTTGAGTTTGGCAGAATTGGAAACTTTTCTGTTACCTTTAAAAGAAGAGTCTGAACTATCAAACATGCAGTTGAAGTCCCCAGCTAATATAATTTTACCTTTAGAGAATTTAATAATATTATCTTTATGTTGCTGAGCTAAGCTTTGACCAAAGCCAGGAATCTAGTACATGTTAGAGTGAAGATTAAGTTATTAAACTATATTACAATAGAAACTATCATACCTTTATTATCTTTGTATGAATCTATAATTTTAGGTTGTGGTAATTTGTTATTCCAAAGTATTGCAACACCTCTCTTTTTTAAGAGTGTTGAGAGCTATGGAGTATTGAGAAGGATTTAGATTCCAACTTGGAAACATCCCCCTCTAACAAATGAGTTTCTTGCAGAAAGACTAATTGTGAGTTATTTAACTGACAATATTTATTTAAAGATCTTCTCTTGTTAGGGTTATTCAAACCATTTATGTTATGGGAAATACAGCAAAAAAGTCATATTGTATGAGTATTGAAGAGAAGTATATACTGATAGGAGCTTTCTGTAAACTTAGAACTATGAGGTAAAACTAGCAAAATGTTAGAAATACAGCAATATATACAGTATGAAACATAGATAAGCTCTAAAATTGAAATGACATGAATATATAAATAATTTTCTATACTTGTTTTAGTGAACATCAAAAAGAAAACTAACAAAAAGTAGTAACAGTATTTTATAGCATTAAATCCCTCAAAAATCCACCTGGAGTTATAGACTCCTAATTTGAGTGACATTAATCACCCAAATTGAGTAACCTACTAGCAGCAAGTTTCTGTCAAGCTCCACCTAAGTATGAACTAGTTCGTAATTAAAAACATGGCTTGTGGATAATACTATGTTATGCAAGGGAAGAAGTTATCAAATAATCTATGCTTAATTAACATGAAGACAAGATAACTTAAATTGAATTTTAGCAAAAAAATAAATAAATAACATGGTGTAAGGTAACAAAATCTAATATTATAAATTAGTAGTACTATAAGAATGAGAAATTACAATGATTGCAATAAAGATTTCTACAACTAAAGTTATCAAAAATGTAAGAGTTAATACATAGTTATGTACTGTATTAAGTGGAAATATAATCAGGAATTTAAAATTAAGTTATTATTTATTTTTAAAAAATGTAGAGTTATGTTATTACCAAAATAATAAATCTATATTAGATCAACTCACTACAAGAAAACATCATATTATATAGGAAGTAGTATAACAAAGTTATTTGGAAACAATTAAGAGTTTAAGTGCATAAATGTATATATCCATATTTTCCTTTAAATAATTAAATTATTCTATTATAAACAAGAGATATAGTCAACCAGTCATTTGTAAGATATAATATGAATTTAACAGAGGATATATCCTATAAAGGCAAACCAAAATCTATTTAACTTAAAAAAAGTATTTGACTGTAAGTCTAGAAAGAGTAAAATAATTACTGTTTTACAAACTTTTAACCAGAGATATATCCTCCTTAAATGTACAGTAGGAAAGAACCAAATTTATTTATTAAGCTTACATAAGTATTAAAATACAGATAACAAAATAGCACTATATTAATTGCTTAAAAATAATTACATTTGTAGTGCTACTTTATACTTTGTTATAAGACTGCAGCAAGTTTGCTTTAAATTAAATAATGATTGATGAATGACATAATGAGACCTTTCTCTTTTGCTTTCTACAGAGGAGAAAAAGAAAGCCTCTCAGCTCAGATGGAGAATCCCAAACAACAACTTTAAAACATATATAAACAGAGTTGCCACCCTATCATATGCCCAGAGAGGGACATTCTTAGTAGAGATGTCTGATTATGCTAGGTGAAACGTATCTTTGACCAGTACAAAGGACAGAAGTTTACCTTTTTTTTTTGCCTAAATAACATCTTATTCTTATAACATTTTAGTTGCTAATTCTGTTTCATATAACAGATAAAAGTCTCAAATACAGAATAACTATTTTATGCATTTTCTAAACAAAATATAGGCAGTAATCTTGTCCCAAAATCTCAGTGCACTTGTCATTCATCTAAAAATTTATAGGACACAACTGCCCAAAAGGAAACTGTCTTTCGCAAAGTGGAACATGTGGCAACCCTATGTATAATCATTCTATTAGAGAAAAGATTCTTGTTTCTTCAAAATTGCAAGAATACAACCTCTCACTACTTAGTAATTAAATAAATATATCAAATACTTTATATATTGTAATAAAAGGAAGCTTGCATATATCAAAAATGTAGTTGCTTATTTAGAAATGTTTTTGCCTTATTTAAACTGCAAAAACTGATTAAATATGTTGCATAGTTTGAACAAAGCAAGGAAGGATAGAAAGAAACATTTACTACCTTTTAACAACAGCTGTCAGGCTGAAGATGACGTCAAACGGCTCATCAGAGAAGCTCAGCTGTGCATATGGGCTTGTCTTCAGGCTGCTGGAAGCGTGAGCACCCTCCAAATCATCGGCGGGAAACAACAGTTATTTCAGACAACATCTGAAGGTAGCATGAGCCTCGAGAGGTTCACAGGATACTCCAGCAACCCTTAATCTCCTCATTGCAAAAAAGCAGCTGAGAGAGGCGAAAAAAAAAACAGAAAAAAAAAAGAGGAGATACAACTCACAGAACTACTGTGCTTCAATATTAAATCAAGCCCACAACCACCAATGAACAAGGCTTAAGCAAACAATGGAAGCACCACAATAAAAGTACCAAACAAAGCCACCAAGCCCAAACCAACAAAAAAAAGACATTATAACCGCAAAGTTATGTGAAAGCAGTCACCCAAAACATAATCAAACACAGGCATTCCACAGCCCCACAAAGAAACGAGCAATTAATCAAGAAACAGAACTGCAAATCAATGCCAAGATTTAACAGCTGAATAACTTTTTCTAAATACTGACAGCTACTCAAAAAACATATACCAAAGCTAATCATAGGCTGTGAAAAAAGAGGACAAATGAAATATAAGTATTAAAACTGCAGCATATGTATCAGATTAATGAAATAAGGGAAGGGAATGTTCTCAGAACACCTACCATAGAATCCCAGTAATATGCAGCTACTTAGTATCAGTAAACAAGAACAAATTAAGTAATGCAGTATATATGTTCAAGGGCATAAGTAAGCAGGGGACAATAAGCGGATATTTCTCTCTTAATAAACAGAGTATATTTTAAACAAAGCTAAATATATAATTATTAACTACAAATATGCAAGAAATAACTATAGCACAAAGAACTAAAGGTTATTAATAGAGATAAATGATAAAGCAAAAAACTAAAGGCAATTATGAAAATCTAATAAACTATTTAGTAAGAAACATAAGCCAAAAACACAATATAATAAAGAATACAACACCACTCACCTTTTGAACCGTTTTCATTTTCCCAGACCACTGGGTCACAAGAAAAAATTCCTATGTAAGGGAAAAGAAAATAAAGACCATGAAGTAACATGATTATTTTTTAAGTTTCTTCTTATGGTCAACAGTTTTCCAGATTCCATTTTCAGCAATTCTTTTGAGACTGGAACTAGCCCAGTCCATGTCATCTGTTTTATCCAAAATGTTGTTAGATTTAATATACTTAAGCACTGTATCCATTTCTTCAAAAATCTGGAAGAAAGATTCTCAGCCTTGCAGGAAAAAGCAGATGAGATTTTATTTGTGCTTTTTTTAGTTCTTTGAGTAAAGGTAGGAATTATTTCCTTTTAGTTATGACAGGTGTAGAATAGTCATTGTCAAAACGGATGGTGTTATCTTTGTATTTAATAGTTGACTTAGACCAAGCAGTCTTCAATATTATTTCATTATCATGGGATGATAAAAATTTGATTATGACAGATTTTGTGGAATTACTTTTGACAGATTTGGATGTAGATAAAGACCTGTGAGCTCTTTCTATACCAAAAGAAAGTGCTTCAGGAAGCTGTAAAATATCTGGTAGCCATGAGGTTAAATATTTCTCCAAGTTGTTTTCTTTTAGGTTGTTTGGCAGCCCAAAGATTCTTATGTTATTTCTTCGAGATCTATTCTCAAGATCATCTATTTCAGTTTGAGACAGGGTATTTTGCTTCAGAAGGAATTCTAAATTATGTTAATTTTGTTGTATTCTGCAGTCCATGTCATTTAAAGATGATGTTCATCGTGCATACAGCTGCAGTCATAACAGATGGGTTCTCCTGCCGTCAGGCGGGTCCTCGGTCGGCCGAATTCCAAAGTCTAGGTCCGGCGTCGGTTGTCGTCGCTTTCTTTCCTGACGTCAGTGCGACAGGGGTATATAAGACACAGCCAACGCCATTTTCTTCAGTCTTTTTTGCCGCGCGGTGCTCGAAGCAGAAGCAGTTCGCAAGTGCCGGTCGGCCAGCTCCTGAAATTACGAAAATTTGGAAACCGAAGTCTTCTTTAAAGCTAAGTACCCCGTTGGGGAAACTTTTCTTGCCTCAGACCGATGTCAGACAAAGTTAACAATTGTATTTCTTGTGGGAAGCAAATACCGCATAAGGATTTCCATTCCCTCTGTATACCTTGTTTAGGCCCAGACCACGACGTCTCGGGCTGTCGCTTTTGTGCTACTTTCAATAAACGCACTATTAAGCGTCGGGCGGAGTTCGCCCAGCACTTTTTTGGTAAAGCTTTTGATTATAAAATGTCATCGGAGACTCCGACTACCGTTTTGTCCAAAAAACGCAAGGACAAAGACTGACACGCGAGGTCCGCGGCCTCCAACACCACGCCAAAACCGGCTACACGTGGTCCGGTTCTCAGCGAGGTGCCTACGCAGCCCCTGACTACCGACGACACTTCTCTGGCGGTGTCTTCTGTAACCGAGACCGCAGGTACCTCGGCCCATACCCTGACTACAGCTACCGAAGCCACTGAGAGTGTTGAGCCTCTTAATGTGGACAGGTCCACTTCCACCCATGGTGTCTTCAGACCCTCATCTTCCTTTTCCATAAAGGCCTTTACTAAGTCCAAATCAGCCATGCATCCCAAGAGGCCTGGTGCACAGGGCCCATCTCCGGGCCCCATGCCTAAAAAGCAGATGCTCAAAATGGCTGAGGATTTAATTACTCTTATCAGGGGTTCCCAACCCCCTCCGGACAAGAGACCCAGAGTGGAGGAAGATTCTCCCTCTTCTGACCAGGGCTCCATTATTTCAGAACATTCTGATGAAGAGGAGCACTCGTACTCTCCCTTTGAAGATTCTGATGCAGAGCAGTCCATTCCTTCTGTATCTCCCCCAGAGGATTTTTCTTTCGGGGAAACCTTGCATACCTTGAGGAACACTTCCATTGGGAAGGCCAAGATTTTTCAGATTCCAAGAAAAGACTTAGGGAATTTCTTTTGCTACCTCAGCACAGACCTCTGGCGATACCTCCTGTCCTGGACATACTTGATGATGTTTACTCGGTGGCTTGCCTTAATCCGGATTCCCTGCCTCCTGCCCCAGTCAAGCCTGATAGGTACTACAGAGTTCCTAACTCACACCAATTTCTTTACAAAAGCCATAATGCTGACCCTGAAACCATTTCTCAAGGCCCCAAGGGAATGAAGGCCTCTACTGCTAAGAATCCATTACCTTCCGAAAGAGAGTCTAGATCCTTAGAAAGGTGGGGAAAAAAGTATATACCTCGGCCACCCTAGCCTTGAGGGCCTTAAATTATCAGTTCCATATGCTTAAATATCAGCAGTTTCTGTTATCACAATTAAGGAATAAAATGTCACAACCTGAACAACCAGATTTGAAGGAGTTGCAGGATATGATGCATAGTGCAGAACAAGTGAGTAAACACACATTACAATGTGGCTATGATGCTCTAGAGGCCTCAAGTAGAGCTGCTGTTACAGGATCAGTCATTCGTAGACATGCCTGGCTTAGGGAACAAACCTTGAATGATCATGTTAAAGCTAAACTACTAGATGCTCCTTTACAAAAGGATGTATTATTTGGTACTAATGCTGAGGAGATACTACGGAAAATGGAAGAAAAAGCTAAGTCTATGCAAACTGTCAAAGCCTTTCTACAGGTACAACCACCATGTTTTAGCAGAAATTGGCCTTCAAAAAACTGGTCCTTTCCAGCCACGTACAAGCCCCAAAGAGGTAGATACAGGCGCACAAGGGGCAGAGGACAATCTCAAGGATCATATAGAGGCAGACAATGGCAAACTCCAGCACCAAGAGGTGGCGAAGACAGTGCACAACAATACAGGAAACAAACCCAATGACTTTCCCCTTTGCATGCCAAGCAAGTCTCAGCTGGCAGCACCCTTGGGAGGAAAACTGACATTATTCTCAAAAAATTGGCATATTATCACAACAGACAAATGGATCCTGGACATTATAAACAGAGGCTACAGTTTTCATTTTCACACACTTCCAAAAATGAGAGGCATGCCGAACCTGCCACACAATCAAAGGGCAGAGGCTCAAATACAAATTTCAAAGCTTATGGACATGAAAGCTATTCAAGAGGTACCTACTCAGGAACAAGGTCAAGGTTTTTATTCCAGACTGTTCCTGGTACCAAGGAAGGGAACTGATTGGAGACCCATTTTGGACTTATCCATCCTAAACACATTTCTACTCGTACCAAAATTCAAGATGCTCACCTTACAGCAGCTTCTTCCCATGCTGGGCAAGGAGTCTTGGCTGGTAACATTGGACCTCAAGGAGGCATACCTGCATGTCCCAACCAGACAAAACTGCAGAAGATACCTCAGATTTCTTGCAGGTTCAATCCACTATCAATTCTCTGCATTGCCCTTTGGCTTATCTACTGCGCCCAGAGTATTCACGAAATGCCTGGCATCAGTAATTGCCTACTGCCTACTGCAGACTTCAAGGGATACAAATTTACCCTTATTTGGACTGATCCAAGCGGACAGCAAACACATACTTCTGGAACATCTGGCTTATGTAACATGGTTATTGAATTCTCTGGGATACACAGTCAACAAAGAGAAATCCAGGCTAACACCATCTCAGAAAATAATTTTCCTGGGTGCCAACTTGGACACAAACACCCAGATGGCCTATCTTACGCCAGAAAAACAGGGGCAACTAACTCAGTACTTTAAAATACTAGCAAATTGTACCAGGCTAACTGCAAGGAAAATCCTGCAGGCTCTGGGCTTCATGGCATCTTGCATTCTTCTAATCCCATGCGCAAAGTTGCATATGAGGAAACTTCAATGGTACCTAAAAAACCTATGGTCTCAACACAGCCACAGTTTGGAAACAATAATACCACTAATCCCATGTTTGCAAAAGGAATTTCTATGGTGGGCCCAAGCATGCCAAACAAACACAGGTCTACCATTCTGCAAGCCTCAAGCAAATCAAGTCATCACAACAGACGCTTCAGACTACGCCTGGGGGGCACACATGACAGGCAGGTGCATTCAGGGCAAATGGTCCCAAAAGGAAAAGCACCTTCACATCAATCAAAAGGAAATGCTAGCAGTGATAAATGCATTTACAGCTTTCAAGGACCTCCTGCATCCAGGGCAATTATTGATAAGAACAGACAACACCACAGTAATGTGGTACATAAACAAACAAGGAGGAACACATTTATACCCCCTGTGCAGGCTGGCCATGTCACTTTGGAACTTGGCTCTGGAATGGCAAATCGAACTTCAAGCACAGTACCTGCCAGGTTTGGAAACCACGCTGGCAGACAATCTAAGCAGAAATATGACAGACCCGCATGAATGGAAGTTGCATCCTCAAGTGTTTACAAAGATAATCCAAGCGTGGGGAAGGCCAGACATAGATCTCTTTGCCTCCCACAGGAATCATCAATTGACAAAATTCTGCTCAAGGACATTCCATTCAAAGGCCTGGAGAGTGGACGCCCTTTCTTTCAGTTGGGCAGCACGGACAGTTTACGCCTTCCCACCTTTGCCTCTTCTGCCCAAGGTACTCTTGAAAGCAAGAGCAGACAGACCGAAGATGATACTGATCGCTCCAGACTGGCCAAGACAACACTGGTACCCACTCCTGAGGAGCCTAACACATTCTCCTCCCTGGACCCTACCTCTAATGCCTCTTCTACTGACTCAGCACAGCTACAAAACTCTTCACAGTCAGCTGAAAACACTCAATCTGGCTGCATGGAAAATTCCTTAACACCACAACAGACCCTACTCTCCAAGGAGGTGCAGGATGTCATTTTGGAGGCCAGAAGGCCATCTACTAGAAAGGCTTACTCCGCAAAATGGAAACGGTTTTGCACTTGGAATGAAAAAAAAGGCCAGGATCCTAGAAAACTGAATTTACTTCAGATATTACAGTATCTAGCTGAGCTGTTGAACAGTGGACTTTCATTTTCCTCCATCAAAATCCATGCCTCAGCCATTTCTGCTGAATACAACACTGATCCACCATTATTCTCCCACCCACTCTTAAGACAGTTCCTCAGAGGGGCTAAGAATATAAGACCTCCAAGGAAACAACCAATACCAGCCTGGGATCTTAATTACATTCTAGAAAAATTAACATTGCCTCCCTTTGAACCAGCTGCCTCAACAGATTTGCAATATTTGTCCTGGAAAACAGCTTTCCTTCTGGCCATTACCTCAGCTCGTAGGGTTTCGGAACTACAAGCCCTCATGGCTGTGCAGCCCTTTCTCATCTTCCATCAGGACAGGGTTTCCCTACGAACCAACCCATCATTTATGCCTAAGGTAGTATCCATCAGGCCATACACTTACCTACCTTTTACCCCAATCCTCAAAACAAAGGGGAAAGGCTGCTACATTCCTTAGACATCCATAGACAGCTACGTTACTATTTGGACAGAACAAAGCCTTTCAGGAAATCAGAACAACTCTTTGTGTCCTATGCTGTAGGAGCTCAAGGGTAGCCAATTTCCAAACAGACTATTTCAAAATGGATAGGCCACTGCATACAGTTTTGTTACTCCTTTCATGGTAAATCTGTACCTGCAGGCATCAGACCCCACTCCACAAGGGCCACAGCTACCGCTGCAGCCTTCATCAGAGGAGTCCCTACCAAAGATATTTTGGAGGCAGCCACTTGGAGTTCTGTGCATACCTTCAACAAACACTACCACCTACCTTTATACTCCAAAACTAGAGCAGGCTTTGCCACTGCTGTGTTGCAGGGCATTCTGGCTCCTCCCAGTTCCACCTAGTGCCTACCACCCTGTGCGTAGCTTTGGGATTCTACCCATCTGTTATGACTGCAGCCGTATGCACGATGAACATAGTACAGTTTTGTACCTACCATAAATGTAGATGTTCAAGTGCTAATACAGCTGCAGTCCAGGTTTCCCTCCCTCCTTCCCCTCTGGGTACAGACCTAGTGGCTAACTCCTCATCTCACAACTTGATTGGGTTATCCTTCTATGGTGTATTTGCTTGCAACTACTGGTTTTTGATTATATTGCAATGCATGATTATATATATATATATATATATATATATATATATATATATATATATTTATTTATATATTTTGCCTTCCTTCTGGGGGCACCTGACATCTGGGGCAAGAAAGACTGAAGAAAATGGCGTCGGCTGTGTCTTATATGCCCCTGTCGCACTGACGTCAGGAAAGAAAGCGACGACAACCGACGCCGGACCTAGACTTTGGAATTCGGCCGACCGAGGACCCGCCTGACGGCAGGAGAACCCATCTGTTATGACTGCAGCTGTATTAGCACTCGAACATCTACATTTATGGTAGGTACAAAACTGTACTTTTCAATGCCTGTAATTTGTTTCTTCTGCTGCTTAAGGTCTTTATGTAAAGTCTCCAAAGCATTTTCTTTAAAAACATCAATCTTCATATCCATTCTGTCAATTTTTGTGGATAATTCCTAAATAGTAGTTAAAAGAGTTAGAAACTCTATTTTTTAATTGCTGAGTCCTGGTGAGAGGATTTTGTAAAGCTCATGTTGAATCCAGATGCCAGAAACTTCTCTTATATTTTGACAGGAAAAGTTTAAAAAACTTAAAAAAATATTTAATACTAACTTAGAAGACTATTAAAAGAAACTAATTTTTAAAAATGTATTAAAGTAAGTTTTAAATAAAAATTCTTGTCATAAAAGAAATGATAAGGCAGAGCTGAAAGAAAGTGTTGCTATTCTTTACTTCTATTCTTATAATATGCATATTTAATCATATCCATGTTTATTTTATCCACCTCTTTTATATCTTCAAAAAAATTGCTTTACATAATTTCCTGTATGATAATGTTTTAAATCTTTTACATTTCAAGAAAACATGTTCCATAGTTTCTTCTTTTTGACAGTGTAAACATGTTATATTTCTTCTTATATGGCTTATTTCCTTTTAGTGGCAATTTACCTGTCACCATTCTCCAAAAAAAATTCTTGACATTCTACTTTTTGATTGCACCATTTATTTATTTTTTTAATAGTCTTAATTTTTTCATCTGTTAGATTTTTCCCATGGTTTTACATAGTGATGCTTTATACTTATATTCTTATATCATACTGTTCTATCTTTTTCTATATATATCAGTTTTTATTTTCCACAAAAATATTTTTCTTGGTAACATTTTGTTTCATCATTTATGTATTCTTTTAACATATTTATAGTTATATAATTTTATTACTAATCTCTCATCTTTTTTTTTAATTTATCCATTTTAACACTTTGTACAAATTTAATGGAGTATATATACAACTGGGTTAATTAACTCTAAACCTCCTTCTTTATTTACATACAAAACTTTACCTTTTTAGGTTTTATTTAGAACTTCATATAAGTGAAAACATATCTGCAATTATTCCTTTTCAAATACTGTTGGCAACATAAATGTTCTTGTAACATTTGCTGTTTTCCCATCAGAACTGAATTTAATTGAATAAGCCTTTCTGTCAGTGATAATCTGTATATTCTCCAGAAAAAGATAGGTTTGTTTTATTTTTTCTGTTCTTTTTTCCCATTGAATTACTCTTTATTCCCAAATTTTATACCTAACACAGACATTTCATTCATTGTAAAATATATACCCATGTCTTAACTACATCACCTAAACATTTACTTTTGTTTTCATTTAAAGCCATCCCTATTACCTCTAGACACTCATTGTGCAAATTATTACTTCTTTTATACAAATTTGGTTTTTGCAGTTATTATAATGTCATTTGCATATGTTAACAGAACTGGAATTCTTAACCGTTCAGGTGTTGTATATCCAGCCGCCTTCATTTTGTAATTTATTTCACTTACTATCACATTCATAACCTATGCAAAGAGTATGCTTCTCATTGGACATCCCTATCATACACCACTATTCATGTGTACCTCTTGACTTAACCAACCATTTACAAGTATTTTTACATTATTGTTACTATATGCTAACATACATAAATTCCTAACTTTCTCACTCATATTCTTATTACCCATGGAATTTCATGTCCAGTTGTGTCAAATGCCTTATTAAGGTCTCCTATCAAGATTTTCACTTCTCCAGTCTTCAGTCCCTTAAATTAACCACATGGTCTCTCCAGTTCCCCTGATGGCCAGAAGTCTGAAGCTTGCACAAACTGTAGTTCACATGTTGTCTTCATCTCGAAAACTTTCATCTAGAAAAGTTTATACCAGTAAGTGGAGATGTTTTGTGATTTGAGCAGAGTCTCATGGACTTATTCCTTTTTCCTCTCCTTCTGACTCTGTTTTGGATTTTCTTGCTGAGTTGTTCCAGTTAGGTTCTAGTTTTTTAAACATTAAGGTGCAGTTGGCAGCCATCCGTAATTTCCATATTTGCAGGGATAATGTTCCTCTGGCTTCTTTCTGTTACCTTTCTGCTACGTCCCCCCCATTCAGGATCTGGTCCTTTTCCAGGATTTGCCATTTGTTTGTTAGGCCCTCCATTTGAACCTTCACCTACTTCTGACTTAAAGGTCTTGTCTTGCAAGGCCTTGTGTTTGGTAGCTGTTACTTTGGCGAGGAGGGTTTCTGGGTTGCAGGCTTTTGATTCTTCTTCTCCTTATTTGGTGTTCCACAAAGAAAGGGGGGCTCTCCATACAGATTCTTCCTTTTTACCTTAAGTGGCTTCTGAGAATAATCTTAATGGTTTTGTACATCTCCTTGTGTTTTTCCCTGAGTTTCTCCAACAGAGGCAAATACCTTCTGCATTGTTTGCATGTGCATAGGCAGTTAAGATTTTATTTGGACAGTACCAAGGCCCTTAGAAAATCCAGTCAGTTGCCTCCTTTCAAAAACCAGGTTGGGTTCACCAGTGTCTAAAGTGACTTTACCCAAGTAGCTGTCAGACTGTATTTTATTTACATTTTTTTGAAAGATAAGACCCTTCCACACAAGTCTATGAGTCATTCTCTTAGGGCTGTGGCAACTTCTACATACTTCTTTTCTAGAGTTTCAGTGGATGACGTTTGCACAGCTGTGACTTGGATGGGTCATCACACTTTTGTTTTACATTATAAACTGGACATTTTGTCAAGATCCATGGCTTTCTTTGGCTCAGCTGGGTTGATGAATATCCTTCCTAAGTTTCACCCAAGGATTTTTTCATGGATGGGGACTCTGTTCCACATGTTGAAGCCAGATGGAGCAGACAACATTAGATGTGGAAGTTATGTACTTACCATAATGACAGATATGTGTTGTGTCTCTCCATCTAGTTCAACCTTCCCTCCCTCCTGCCACCACCTTGGATTGTTATGGTGAACTTTCCTATCTGAGATGAACAGGAAATGGAGGTTGTCTGTTCCTTTTCCATGGAGTTTTGCATCTTTCTCAGTTAGAGAAGTTAATTGAAGGTTGCAGGTGGCTTACATGGGGTAAACTCAATATAAGGAGAAGGGTGAGGAGTGGATGATTGGGGTTAGGGAGGCAGAACCTGGCAAATTCAAAATTTGAAGGAATTGGCTGTTGTCTGATCCAATTACTCATAGGTTGAACCAGATGGAGACAGACAACGTGGATCTGTTGTTATAGTAGGTGCAGAGCTTTCATTTAATCATCATGCTGCTAAACATTTAGTTAATTCCAATCCTCCTCTTTCTGACAAGTATGGGAAGATTATTGATAAGTATGGGGAAAAGGTGTATGCTTCTGCAACTTTGATTTTCAGAATTTTGAATTGTCAGGCTCATATTTTAAAGTTTATTCTGACTAATTGTGAAAATATGAGGAATGTTTTGTTTGCAGTTTCTTGTGAGAAAAAATCTACTTTAAATAATTTAGTTTATTCCATTGTACAAGTCACTGATCATTGTTTACATTGTGTGTATGACTGAGGTGGTGCTTCTTCTTGGGCTATGGCCACTGGAACTGTTTTGAGGAGGTTTGCATGGATGCATTCTCAAAACATCCCAAATGATGTGAAAAATAAGATTTTAAATTCTTCTTTGGATATAGATTTAATTTTTGTCTCCTCTGCTGCAGAGGTTACCAAAGATTGTGATAAAAAGAGTTAGTTGATTCAAGGAATCTCCAGGATTTTTTCAGTCTTCCTTTTCCAGATTTCTAAGGGATTCTCTAACCCCAATCCAATTTTGAAAAAAAATATTAAACAGTCTCAACAAAATGCTGGTAAACAGACATTTAAGAAGATATGACAGAGAGGTTCCAGAAATAATTCAAGAACCCCTAAAACCAAGAACAGTCAGAACCCCACCTTGGCTGCCATTTTCCCTTCCAGAAAGCCTGAATCTCCACTTTTCTCTTTAACAATATATAGTCTCAGACAACTGGATTCTGAAGGTCATTCATCAAGGTTACAATAACAGAGTCCCAGCAAGTGATAAAACCAGTTCCTCCTTTCCAGATTGGGAAAGGTTTTTATTCAAGAATGTTTTTAGTGCCCAAAAAAGAAGAATCGTGGAGACCAGTTCTGGATGTTTCTTTTCTAAATCTCTTTGTTATAGTACCCAAGTTCAAAATGCTGTCACTTCATGACCTTTTACCTCTTCTTCCTCATTTAAATTTCCAAGTATCACCAGATTTAAAAGATGCTGATCATCATGTCCCTATTCATCCAGACTTCAGGCATTTCTTTAAGTTTCTGTGTGTCTGATCACATTAACACTTCTCTGCCTTACTCTCTTCACTACCCACTGCATCAAGAGTGCTCATAATGTGTCTGTGAGACTGTAGCTCCAGTTAAGTGCTCATTGCAGGGTACATGGTATCCACATTTTTCCATGTTTAGATGACTTGCTTATTTTTGCAGAGTTTTTTCAAAGTAACAGGAAACTCTCTTGGGTGAAAGGTCTCTTACACAAGCTGGGATTTCAAGAGAACATTCAGAAGTTTTTTGACTCCATCACAAAGGATTGTGTTACTGGGGAGTTGACTTGACACTTCAATTCAAAGAGCTTATCGCTTCCACTCAGATTTCAGTCACTGCGAGGGAATATCTAAGGATTTGGGGTCTCATGCCATCTATGATTCTAATGATAACCCTGGCGAGGCTCTACATGAGAAAGATCAGTCCCAGCACCAGCATCCTTTGTCTCTTCAAATCCCAGTGATGGCATTTAGAAATCAATTGGTGGAGATAGCAAATCCATCTAAATCCAGGATTCCACTTTTTCCTCCCTGCCCAAAAGCAGTCACTCACCAGAGACACCTCGGACTTTGCTTGGGAAGTGGTGTCAGGAGGGTAAAAATGTTCAGTCTATGGGACATCAAGGAAAGTCACGCACATAAATATAAAAGAGATGCTTGCCGTGATTGACACATTCAACTCTCTGAATCATCTCTGGTCACCTGGATCTCTTCAAGTTGTTATGGACAATGCCACAGTCATATGGTACATCAACAAATAAAAGTGCTCCAGGATCTACTCCATTTGCAGACTAGCCATATTAGCTTGAGATATAGCTTCACAGCACAGTTTAAGTCTACAGGCATTCAGCATTCTGTCAGAGCAACGTTGTGTGGCAGGTAAACTGCAGGACAAGGGCAGACACCTGTAAATGGAAATTAGTTCAGGGATCTTCCAAGATCCATCTGTGGGAAGTTCTTCAAGTAGAACTATTTGTCTTCTCTCTGAACAATCATCTGGCAATATTCTATACCAGGGCTCCATCCAAAAAGGCCAGGAAGACAGATGCCTTTCCATTCCTTGGACAGGAATGTTCCTGTATGCCTTTCCACCCTTTCCTCTGATATCCAAGGTACTTCTGAAGATTCAGGAGGTGTACCCCATGGTCATTGCGATGACTCCCTTCTGGCCCAGGTATCCGTGGTTCTCCCTTCTTTTGGAAATGGCCAGGGACAATAACCACAAGCTTCCTGAAGTACTAGATCTGCTCTCACAGTTTCAGCTGTGTTTGATACACCCTGATCCCAACCAACTTCAATTGATTGCCTGAATGATAGGGTCTTAATGCTGTTTGGACACCTGTTTAATGAGGACATGTAACAGGTACTAATGGAGACAAGAAATCCTGCTACTAGAAAAATCATATATTAGTAAATGGAAAAGGTTTTCTTGTTGGTGCCAATAACATAACCAGCACCTAATTAGGTCTAGTTGTTCTCTGTTTTTTTACAATATTTGTGTGAGTTACTATCCTATAGCCTTTCTTACTCCTCCATTAACATTAATTTATCAGTGGTTTCAGGATGTCTGCCCATGGATCCTTCTCTTTCAATGTATTACCATGTCAGAATGTTTTTGAAAAGGGTTTTTCATAAGAGGCCTCCAAGAAAACCACTGGCCTGTCATTGGGATTCTAATTTTGCCATTTGAAGCAGCTAATCTGGCTTACTTGAGGTTCTTAAAATAGAAAACTGTTTTACTGATTGCTCTGAACTCTGCAAGAAATGTATTTGAGTTGCATGCTCTTATAGTGAGTCAACCCTATCTCATCTTACACAGAGACAGGGTTTCTTTGAGAACTTATCGTTCTTTTATGCCTAAAGTGGTATCCAAGCTTACTTTCCTGCACCTAAAATAAGGAAGAAAGGATATTTCATACCTTAGATGGCAACAAACAACTCGGGTATTATCTTGACAGAGCTAAGTCCTTCAGGTCTTTGGATCAGTTGTTCATGTTTTAAGAAAGAAAGAAAGAGGAAACCTGCGTCAAAACAGACCATTTCCAAATGGTTGTCTGTGACTATTACCTTTTGTTATACTCACCACAACAAAACTATTCCAGGCAGGGTCAAGACTCCCTCTGCCAGGACCTTGGCTTTATCCATGGCTTTTTGGAAAGGGTTGGATTCTAGAGTTATTCTAGAAGCAGCAATTTTGTCCTCTCTGCATACTTTTACAAAGTGCTATAAGTTTGATTCCTTCTCTTGGTTGAGATCAGGCTTTGCTAGTACCATTCTCTAGGAGATTTTGTGCCCTTTTCCTTCCTCCCCCAAAATGTGGCAAGCTAGGGTAATCTACCCATGTAGCTAAGGTTACTGCCACAGTGATCAATATGATGAACATAATACAGTTGTATATGTAAACTTTCCATAACAGTAGATATTTGAACGATCACTACTGCAGTAGCCTCTCCCTCCCTCCCTCCACTTTGTTTTTTGTGTGTTGTTTATGTCAGGGTGCAGACAATAACTTTTTATTATTTCTAGCATTGTCCTTTCAGGGGTCAGCCTCCCCCTCTCTCTGTTGGTGTGAAAGCCCTGAAGGGCTTGGTTCATAGGTTCATAGGTAGATACTAGGCTATTGGCCCTGGGGCCTATACAAGCCCAGCCAAAAAGGTACTCTGGCTTTTGCCACCTAAGAAAATTATTTTCTTGTGCCACTGTTGAGCAGAGCCACAGAGGTGATCCCCAGGGTGAATTTCCTATTTCCCATCCAATCATCAAGATTTTTCTTGAAGAGTGCTAATGAGGAGCTTTGTTTGATATAGACAGGTAGTTTATTCCAGAGCTTGGGAAGTCTCTGGGACAGGAATCTATCCCTCCGGCATATTCTGTTTATTGTGGTGATGAGGTTTAGGTCCCTAGAGCGTGTAGCTCGGAGGGATTGGGATTTCTTTAAGTGGAGCATGTCCAACAGCTCTGGGTTTGACATAGCTTTGTATGTTAGGCAGAGATCACCATTGAGTAGGCGATATGCGACGAAGTAAAGCTGGAGTTTTTTGAGACGGTCTACGTAGGGCATCTGTTTGAGGCCAGTAATCCTCTTTGTGAGGTATTTCTGCGGCCTTTCCAGTTGTTGTAGATGTCTTGTGAGGTACATACCAAAGGGGGCGTTGTACTCTGTAATGGGTCTAATGAGTGATGAGTAGAGGGGAACAATGACCTCTTTTTTTCTGGATGAGAAACCTTTTGTGATGAGGTGTGCCACGTAGAAGGATTTCCTGACTACTGTGGCAATGTGATTATCAAAGAAGAGACTATTGTCCACCTGTGTCCCAAGGTATCCAGACCTCTCTTTTTAGTCAGTTCAGCTTAAGCTGACTAAACGTTTGGGCACATTGAAGCTCTGGAAGCTGGTTGATTGTTATATCCTTAGCAAGATAGCTATGGTTACTTTTATGGTAAGCTTACTTATACAACTGTACTTTCTCCTTTCTTTTGGAACTGACCAGGGGTAGTTGCCACACGCTCCCTCACAAAATGGATCTACTCACACAATAGCAGGCTGTTTGATACATCTGACCACAAACAACTTCAACTGCCTGCCTGGATGATAGGGTCTTAATTTCTTTTATACACCTAGTTTCTGAGGATGTGCAACAGGTACTAATGGAGGTAAGAAAGGGTACTACTTGAAAATCATATGTTGCAAATGGAAAATGTTTGCTTGTTGGTGCCAACAACATAACAAACACCCATTCAGGGATAGTGTTTCTGTTGTTTTACAATATTTGTGTGAGTTTCTATGTCCTTTCTTACTCGTCCATCAAAATTCACTTCTCAGCCATTTCAGTGTGTCTGCCTATGGGTTCCCCTCTTTTGATGCATTCTAATATTAAATTTTTTTTGAAAGGGTTTTTTCATAAGAGACCTCCAAGAAAGTTGGTGTCTTCTCTTTGGGCTCTTAATTTTGTGTTAGAGACACTAACACTTGTTCCATCTGAGCTATAGCTCATCAAGCTGACGAGGTTCTTAACATAGAAAACTGTTTTACTGATTGCTCTGACTTCTGCAAGAAGAGTATCTGAGTTACAGCCTCTAATGGTGAGTCATCACTGTCTCATTTTCCACTGAGGCAGGGTTTCCTTGAAAACTAATCCTCCTTTTATGCCTAAAG
The DNA here is from genome assembly GCF_019279795.1 of Protopterus annectens. NCBI lineage: Eukaryota > Metazoa > Chordata > Ceratodontiformes > Protopteridae > Protopterus > Protopterus annectens. The sequence goes on from NC_056729.1 coordinate 1,480,462,563, forward strand.
TGGTGTCAGAGTTTACTTTAAGTCAAACTGTCCATCTGTTTGTGTTTTTTCCAGAACCCAGAATTGAGGGGGAGAGGATATTTCATACCTTGGATGTCCATGTGCAATTCAGACAAATACTGCCCTGACATAACAAAATCTTTCAGATCTTTTGAGCAGTTCATTTCTCGTGAAGATAAGAAGCGGCAACCTGTGTCAAAGCATGTTATTTCCAAATGGTTGTCTCAAACTAGTACCTTTTGTTAGTCTCACCCCAACAAAATTATTCCAGACAGTGTCAAGGCTCACTCAACCTGGGCCTTGGCTTCATCTTTGCCTTTTGGAAAGGATTGGATTCTATATGTATTCTAGAAGCAGCAACTTGGTCCTCTGTATATACTTTTAGAAAGTACTGCAAGCTTGATTCCTTCTCTAGGTTGAGAACAGGCTTTGCTAGGACAATTCTCCAGAAGCTTGCTGGACCATTCCTCTTTTACCTCCCAGTATTTGGAAGCTATTGGTAATTCATCCATGTAGCTTAGTCTACTACGGCAGTGATCAATACGATGAATGTAGTACAACTATGTAAGAATATTTCCCATTACAGTAGATGTTCACTTGATCATTAGTGCAGTTGCCACTCCCCCCATCCCCTTTACTTTTTAGTGTATTGTTATTCCAGGGCGTGGATATTCATATATTTTTACTCCTAGCTGTGCCTTGTCAGAGTTCAGCCTCCATCTCCACTGGCATGAAAACTCTGAAGGGCTTAGCTCCCAAACATCTCTTTTTAGATGGCCCATCTCAAACTTCCTAACGGCTTGGGTGTGGGGAACGTGCTATTAAGCTTTGGAAGCTGGCCAGCTGTTATATGCTTGACAGGATATAATTTTTATAATTTAGCAACTGCAGCAGTGATCATTTGAACATCTGCTGTTGTGGTAAATTTACTTACACAACTGTACTTTCTGGTCACTTGCTGGCCTTATAGACCTTTAATGAATCTTTGAGCCTTTTAACTGAAGGATTTCATTGTGTTCCTTGTAGATGAATGCTTTGCTTGATACTTTATGGCAATTGAGGTGTTTCAATAAACCAACTGCTAGCTATGCTGGACTGTCTGGTGATGCTGTAGGACCTGGATATGGCTGAAGTAAATCCATGATGTGACAAACAGAAGAGAATCTTTAAAAACACCTATGATTTTTGCAGTGGGCATAGCTAATGCTAACTTTCAGAAGTTATTGCATTTCCTTCCTTCTCTTCTTTGATGTCCTTAGTTTAGTTAATTCCATATGTTTGAATAATTTAGCATTGGGGACTTTTATTTAAGATTTATTGTTATGTATCAAAACATGCAATGCTCTTATATTAAGAAATTTAAATTATTCAGTTTGAGTTAGTTTTAATTATTTAACTATATTTATTTATTTATTTATTTTATATTTGTTTACCAGTATAGTCTACTGCACACAGGACCATTTTCAGTGGAGCCCCGTGGAGAAAAGCTCCATAAATAAGAAAAAATGTAATATATAGTGCATAAACAAAAGTTGCAAAGAAAAGTTACATTCAAGTACAGTTATACATAGCTCAAGTAGTAAATACAGACATAATAACACAATTGGTGAAACAGCGAAGTAATACAACATTACTAAAGTCACAAGCCTATGAAAACATCAACATAACACCTGGAGTGTCACGTGTAAAACAACAACATAAAGGTTGATTAAAAGTCTAAACCAGAACAAAATCTTATTTTTATTATATCATATGTATATGTACAGCCCTAGCACCTAGACCCATTAATTGTCAATTAAAAATTGTCATGTTAGATTAGGAGTGGTAAGCATAGTGGTAGAAGGTCTAAACTACAGGAAGGTCTAACCTGGTGTAGTGCAGGAGCATAGCCAGCTATTTATGAGATGGGTTTTTAATGATTTTTTAAACTGCGTAAAGGAAGTGATAGTAGGTCTATGACTGGGTAGAGCGTTCCAGATTTTGGATACATAATTAGAGAAGACGGAGTCGCTTGCAGTATTGTTAGATTTAGTTACTATTAAATTTGTTATTGGAGTGAAGAGTCCTGTTACTGCTATGGAGGTGAAGTAGGTTTTGTAGTGCAAGTTTTTTTTCTGGATGATACAGAATTTTATGGGCCAGAGCAAGTTGATTGTAGTGTAAGACTTGGGGAAGTTCCAGCCAGCTCAGCTGCTTCAAGGATGAACAGTGGTGAGATCTAAATGGGGAGTCTAAGGCGAGTCTAGCAATTTTGTTGTAGCATGAGTCAAGCTTAGCTAGTCTGCTTTTCTAAGGTTGGTTAGAATAGGTGAGGCATAGAGGAGGGTAGAAATGAGGTGAGTGTGGGCTATGGTTGCTTTTGTTGGTTGGGAAGGAATTGTCTATTTATATTAGGTGGCGTAAGCCAGGGAACCTTGTTGGCTAGGCTTACGTAGGCCCTTGGGCTGATAGCCTAGTACCTACCTATGAACCTATATAGAGGGTACCTAGTTTTTTTTTGGACTTTCTTGATGGTCTGAGAGATGTGAATATCAAATCTGAGATTATCAATCTCTACACCAAGGAGTTTGGTGTGCTCTGTGGGAGAGAGAGTAGTTTTGTTGCTGGACATGATTATTAAAGGTGGTAGCTGATGAGTGGGACCTGCCAGGTTTGAAGAGCAGTAGTTTGGTTTTAGCAGGGTTTAGTATAAGTTGGATATTGGAAAGCCATGCTTCAGTAGTGAGGAATGATTCTTGTGTCAATGTGTAAAGTTTCTTTAGTGAGGAAGCTGCACAAATTAGTGTGGAATCATCTGCATACTGTATGACAGATGCATTGGGAGTGGGGGAATAGAGCTTGTTGGTATAGGGGGTGAACAGCAGTGGGCCTAATATAGAACCCTGGGGAGCACCAAGAGTGACTGGAAGAAGGGGTGAGAGGTCTTGTTTCCACAGAACTGCTTGCTGATGGCTGGCTAAATTGTTTGGAACCATGCTATGGAGGATTGAGAAAGAGATAATTCAGATAGTTCTTTGACTAGAATGTCATGTCAAACCATATCAAAACCCTTTGCTAGGTCAAGAAAGGTGGCAGAAAAATATTTACCGTTGTTTCTATGTATTTTATTTTCCTTGACTTTTGTAGCTGGTATATACACAATTTTGCTAATGCAAAAAGCTGGATCCTTGACTATCTAACTCATTTCTCAGTACGATTTTATATTATTGTAGATTTTTCTTTATTGGCATTATGTCCATTTATCTCATCCAGATTGCCTTTGCCTGTTTTCCAACTCCCTGGCATTTATACATTTGACATGAACAGCATGGTGGCTGATGTGGTCACCTTTGTTGGGTGTTTCTATGAGCATTCCTCTGGTGGGGCATAGGGCACTATACTAATTTCCTGTGGGAAACTACCAGTGTTCAAGGCACCAAGTATGTCATCGCCTCAGACATCAGTGATCCATGATCCTAAGACCTCTCTAAAGGTTCTTTATACTAATGCACAATCCATTCACAAATAAGGCAAGGATCATCTCAAATCTGTTGCATGATGTTGACCTTCCTTTTATTACTGATAAGTAGTTGGACAAGAACTTTGGTTTGCATTTGTCTGATGCCATTCCACTTGGACTTTCAGGTATTCAGTGCTAGAAGAGAGGGTGGATAAGGAGTGGGGTTGCAGTCTGTTGTTGTGATAGCTTGGGGCTTACTCAGTTTCTGATAAGTTTGACCAACTCCTCTGAACATGTTCTAGCTGCAAGAGAAAACTGTAGGTTTCTCGTCATCTTCCGTCCACCTTGTTATTGTAAGGACTTTCCTACAAGACTTTTATCTTGCCTCACTTGTGGGCCATTAAATTTAATAGTGCTAGATGACTTAATTTCTGGGTGGACGATGAGCCACTGACTCTTGCCAATGAGTTTAGCTGTATTATGAAAGGCTTAGAGTTTTAGTCTTTGGAACACATAAATTAGGGCATACATTGGACATGATGTCCCTAATGGATATGATGGCATTTGACTTGGTGGTAGAATAAGCTTCCTGGACCAATCAGTTCTTGGTTCATTCATCCGGGAACTGCTACACTATAATTCCCCAATCTTGAACTAAAGTCCATTCATTCTACTAATCATATTAGCTTTGAACTTTTTTCAGCTACATTCTTTGATTTCCTTCATGTGAGTGGTGATACAGTCTCACTGGATGCCTTAGCTAGGGATTATAACCATTTACTTTCCCTGGCTCTTGAATCTTTATCTAAAGGTTGTGTTCTCCCGGTCTCTACTAGGAGATTTGAACCATGATTTGATCATGATTTCCATTTTTGTGTAGAGAGTGGCACAAGTTTGATTGTTACTGGCATTGAGCAAGTCTTTGGGGTGACAAGCTTGGCCAGGACAAACATTATATCATCTAGTAGTGGATACTTCCCAAAAAAGGTCAGACTTTCTGTCTAGGGAGATTTCCTTAATGGCTAACTGACCAGCAGGACATTTACTACTGGTGAAGAGGAAGCTCAACCCAACCTGGCTAGCCACTGGAAAAGTATATTTTATTCCATAGTGTGAGTTTGTTGCTCATTTTTTGCCAAAAGAATTGCCACCATCACCTCTGTTATTCCATCAGCTGATCCCGTGGGCAGTGCAGCTGTGTTCTTTCTTTTGAGTATGTTTTGGCTGGTGTTTAACATTTCTGATTTTAAAGAGTTCACTGCTGTTATGTCTAGTGTATGACCAACAACTTACAGGCTGGATCCTTGCTTATCAAGCCTGGTAATGGCTTATCGTGATGTGCTGACACCATTAATTTATCAGATCCTTGTTTGTCTTTCAGAGATGCCCCCCATTGGCTTTGAAAGAAGCCACGATTAACATCACCCAATAAAAAATAAATCTTTACATAGGATCATAGCATGTTACTAGGCTATTGGCCCTGAGGCCCTTACAAGCCTAGCCAATAATTTAGCCCATATTCTGACAAGTCAGCACCCGATGCCCCTGGCCAGCAGGGACACAGGTAGAATCTTTTCCCCATCCAGTTATCCAAGTTGTACTTAAAAAGGGTTAATGAGGAACTCTGCTTGACATGGAGAGGGAGTCTATTCCACAGAAGGGGAGTTGGGACACAAATCTGTCCTGTCAACAAGTACTGTTGATGTCACAGATCAGATTGAGGTCGGGCGTGCAGGTTACTCGAGTGGAGCTTGACTTGCGGATATGCAGCAGTCCCATCAAGGTGGGGTCTGAGATTGCTTTGTATGCCAGACAGAGGTCATCTCTGAGAAGTTTGTATGAGACGTAGTAGAGGGGCAGGGCTTTTAGCCCATCTGTGTAGGGTAGATGTTTGAGGCCCTGGATTCATGTACTTTGTATAGTCCATACCGAAAGTGGCATTGTACTCAGTAATGGGTCTTATAAGGGTAGAATATGGGGATGTTATGACCTCCTTGTCCCTGGATGAGATACCCTTCTTAATGAGGTGGCCCATGTAGAAAGCTTTCTGTACAACAGAGGCAATATGGTGGTCAAAGGTTAGTTTGCTATCAACCTGGGTACCCAAGTCCCTCACGACTGATTACATGCTTAGGACATCCACTACTTTTGCAACTACTGTCCAGTCTCTATCGACCCCCCCCCTTCTGTGAGAAGTTATTGAGGTCACCTACAAGCAACTAGAGACTAATCTTACAGTTTGTGGACTCATGGACCTCTTTCAGTCAGGCTTTTGCACCTGCCATAGTACAAAGACAGCTTTTGTAAGAGTTGTTAATGATCTTATAGCAAGAGACCAGCGGCAGTATTCAGTGTCAGTCCTCTTTGAATTCTGTTCAGCTTTTGGCACCTTGGACTAAGGTATTTTGATATAGCAATTATGAATTTACTGTGGTATTTTTCCTGTGGTCTTAGAGTGATTCACCTCTTACTGCTCAGACTGTATGCACAAGATCTGCTTGAGGATCCTTTCATCTTCCATTTACCCCCAGAACATTGAGTACCACAGGGTTCTATACAAGTCTTTTATTGTTGATGACTTATATGCTTTCTCTAGGTGATCAACTAAGAGGAAGGGGTTTAGCATACCATGATTATGCAGATGAAACACACTTCTGTGTCTCCTTTTCCCAGTGTGATATAGTGAGTATTTATTACCTGGATGATGATCTAAGGTAAGTAACTAAATTGATTGAAACTGACTACCACCAAAACTGAGACCTTTACAGTTCATGCAACCTTAAGAGACTCATTTGGCCTGCTTTTGCCCAATTGTATTATGTATTGCAGCATCAAGCTTTAGTTAGTTGATAACATGTGTAACCTAGTGTCATCTTGGACTCTAGGCTAACACTTCAGGACCAGGTGTCAACTGTAGTTTTTAATCCTCTTGTATCCACCTGTAAAATGTATTAAGGATTAAGCACCTAATATCTCAAGCTGCTCTTTCAGTTGTTGTTCATATATGACCTTTTCAGAGTTGGACTACTACAACATTCTGTACCTCGGACTGCATAACCCTGAGCTGGAGTGCGTACACATAGTGCAACACTCTGTGTCAGACTCCTTACTGGTACATCACATTGCCAGCATATCAGTCCTGTTCTGCTGAGTCTTTATTGGCTTCCTGTCCATAACAGGATCATCTGTAAGATCGTAGGGTTAGTTTACTTGCCCAATCATAACTTGGATCCCTGCTACCTGCAGTACTCTACTGTCTGCTTAGGTTTCATGTTTGGCCTATGAAGGGTTGTTAGCAGTTTCATGGGTTCGTCTTGAAACTTGTGGGTATTTTTTTTCTCTTATCAGACCCTTCATCTCTGGAACTTTCTACCACTGTGACTTCTGAAATGTCCATCACTGGTTGGTTTCAAGAGGGCACTTAAAACATCTCTCTCTAATATAGTATTTGATGGGGTAAGATCAATTTTTGCTTGTTTAGTTGCAGTTATGAGCATTTCTTTATTATTTATTTGTATGTCTATTAGTAGATGTTTATGTGGAATCTTATCTGACTGATGTTACTGGTGTTTTTGCTTGAAAAGACCTAAATAAAGTTTAAGTTGAATAAACAACTGCAAAAGTTTAATAAAATGCTGTAGTGTATGATAAAGAAAACCATGCAATTCACTTTTCAAGTCATTTATTCTTTGCCTGATTTCATCATTCAGATTCTGTGTTAGAGCTTGATCACATGAATCCTAAGTTAAAGCAGGCAATCAGGAAAGACTTCAGTGGCAAAGAATCAAAAATAGTATGAGAATAGCTGAATGTGGATGAAGCAGTAACTACAATGTTTTGTTCTATATGGAGTGTCCCTGCTATTAATGGTTTAGCCTAAATCTTAATTTAGATATATGAAAAGTTAAAATTACTTGTTTTTTGAAATGTTGAACATGTTCAGGGGAGTTAAATTCAGTGATTACACATAAGATTACTTTGCCAAAATGCATGCTTATAAAATGTAAAGCAACACATCTACATTTTTGCTATTGACCATTTTTATGAAGGTTGTACTCTTACTGGATTTTGACAGTTCACGTGCTTTGCATTTAAGATAGTTTAAATTTTATTACTGATAAGTTGTTCCAGAGGGAAGTAGCAGCAGTTCCCTAATTGATTTGTAAATTCATTTTTCCACAAAGCAAGCAAAGGTAATTAGTTTTTTACTATAATCTGCTCAAGATGAAGTACCCAAATGAATGTCTAATATGTATACACTGCACTGCTTGTGATATTTACAGGCTTTGAAGCATTAAAGTGCAATGCCTGATTTGCACTCCGTTTAAGGAAAACTCATGAATGAAATCAACTACATGTGGTAGTATATATATCTACTTAACTAAATGTGTAATACAAGATATAGCATATAATATAGCAAACTATTCAAGGGTAGTGTTGTCAGGTTACTCAGGTATGAGTTTTTATCCAGGTTTTGTAGAATATTTCTATACTTCTCGGTAAAATTTTCCACAATTTTCTAGTGGTCCTGCTTATAACTAATACTTGAAGTGATACTATTTAATGGTTTACATTTTACTTTACAGGTAAAGAGCACACCATTTAATGGTTCCCACTTTGTCCATGCAGTTTAGAGGCACATGGCTCTTATGATGCTTTGACTGACCATCATACTACCTTTGCCATCCAATTAAACTAGAATGTAACCCACACATAAATACAGTAGAGCTAGAAGCCTAAATTAGCCAGACTGAGAGAGAATTAACTGTAAGAAAACAAGGCATCATCTAGAAGACCCTTGACTACTTTCTTGCTACAGCTGGAAGAGCTGTTATTGTCTTCTAACCACTGACAAGAAATTTACTTTGCTAAAACTCACATTGATATCCTTGATAGTTCAGTCCTCTGAAGTCCTTTAGGATTAAACGTACCCTGGATGTACAAATATATTTTTTTAAATGATGTCTAGAAGATTTGGGCCTAATATTGACAAACCAGATCATCTGCCTTATTTAACCTGTACAGAGCTTTCAGGATTTGGCACAAAAGGCCATGTAGCAGCATAAACATAACCGCTTTTCATGTCATCAAAAACCTAGGAAATGGCACCTTGGACTAAGGTATTTTGGACAGTGCAAACAAGAAAAAGCCCATTGTTATACTTAACACCTTGTCTAAAATCCTGAAATGGGTAGTCTGTTTTCAACTGTTTCAGTGTGATCTGTTCAAGACTATATAAAGGAAGTCAAAGCATGGATTTAGAAAAGGCTACTCAGTCAATATTATTCTTTTATCTGTCTGTGTGTATATCCTTGATAACCACAATAATGAAGAAGCTGTACCTATGCTATTTCTTAAACTGTCAGTTAGCTCTGCTAACTGACAGTTTTTAGTTCCTGTTACTGATCCATTGCCTTATTAGGAAGGAGGGAAGTTTCTTTGCTTACCAGTGGGAGTGGGAAGCACTGAGCGGCCTTTTTGTCCGATTTGGTGAAGTTTCAGCCAGAAACTAGTAGTCCATTGGTCGTTTTGGGCCAATTCCTAGCTCCCTTCAGCCCCCTGCTATAAAACACGCTAAACTGTACTGCTGATCTAACCAGCATATCCTATAACTGAAAGTTCATCTCTACTTGATTCCCAAGTAGACTATTCTCTATCTGTAAAGCCTAGCACTTACTCCTACAGTACTTGCACCTTGATAAAGCACTCTTATTATAGATAGTACCCCACCAGCCCAAAACCCACTTCTTCCGGAGTCCTTTGAAAGTTCTTTATCTACTACTTCTAGTATGTCGAGGGATCAGTTGCTAGTGTCCTCTCCAGCTCAACTGGTGAACCTGGGAATATTGAGGCAATGTTACAATTGCCTCATGTACACAGACAATCCTCTCCTTCTCCCACAAAACACAAATACATGCGAGAGATGCAACTATATGGCCAAACTGGAGGCTGAGCTCTCTCAACATAGGACTGGCAAGACCAGACAGGAGGAGAAGGCAACCACACACAATACATACCCAGTCACACATGGTACCATCACAACTTCAAATCATACACATACTCACACAAAGACATACTCGGAGGCTCTGGTCAAAAATTTACCAAAACAGCAGAGGCCACCAAAGCAGACACCCAAACAACTACCACCTCACGACCCAACACATGCAACACATAGACCACACAGTCAGAGTGTCAAACAGTCACAGCCCTTAAGGCCAAACAAAATGCCAGACACACTTGTCATTGGTGATTCCATAGTCAGACACACTGACGTCCGCTCACCAGACTGAGTAAGGAGAAGGTCACAGTAAGCTGCCTGTCGGGCGCTAGAATCCGCCACATAACGCAAGCACTCAGGTCTCTCAACAGCAGGTACAAGTACGACTCAGTCATTGTCCACGCTGGTGTCAACGACCTGAGACGCACCTCCTTGGACTACATGAAAAGGGACGCCGAGGAGCTCTCTGATTATGTAGCCCAGGCAGGTATGACCCTGACCTTGAGCAGTATCCTACCTTCACCTAGAATGATGCCACAATACAGTGATAAGATGATCAGCTTTAATAATTGGCTTAAATTCTGGTGTCATTCAAAGGGGATTCAATGTCTGTCTGCCTGGGATGACATGCTGGACAAGCCACGCTGCTTCAAGGGACGGCTTGCACCTGTCACCCTGGGCTTCGGATATTGGCAAAGGCTCTTGCCACCCCCATAGTGCCTTTTTAGGCAAGGCTCAAATTCTAAACCTACCACCCTAGAACACCAAAAGGAAAAAAAATAAGGGTAATGCTGCTCAATGCCAGAAGTCTCAATCTCAAGATGCACGCACTCGAGGCCCTTCTCAATATGGAGAACATCGATGTCTGTGCTGTGACAGAAACCTGGTTCAAGGCTCCTGAGAGCACCCCAGCACTAACAGGTTTCACCTCATATCATACGTTCCGGCCCCAAAATCCGGACAACACCAAGAAAGGAGGGGTGTCCATATTCATAAAGGACACCCACACCTCAAGGTTGGTGGCAACGCACGATGCATCGGAGACCATCCAGGTGCAATTAACCATAGGCAAGACTGCTCTGCAATTTGTAGCATGTTACAGGCCACCCTCTCAAACTCAGGAACCTCACATGGCCTTCCTGAAAACATTGGAGGGGATAAATGTATCTCCAAACACCATCATACTTGGTGACTTCAACTACCCTAATATAGACTGGGAACACTACTCAAGCCCGAACACTCTAACCCAAAGATTCCTGGAGTTCATAAACTCAAATGCCATGGAACGACTAGTCACCATCCCCACAAGAGGTGAAAACATACTTGATCTCATCATCACGAACATGGGATCAAAATGTTCAACACCGGAAATATACCCCTCACTGGTGAGATCAGATCATAAACTAATCTCGCTGGAGGTCCTCATCCTGCCCCCACCTGAAACAAAAAAGACCACAGTGAAAAACTTCTCAAAAGCCGATTTCACACTTCTAAAAACTAGTGTGGTCTCCTTTAAGGCCCCTGAGCCAGTGGTAAACATTACTCAAACCACTGAATCACTTACAAATGCCTTCTACCAGCACCTACAGGACTGCATGGATCAGGCAATCCCAAACAAAACTAAGACTCTTTGTACCAAAGGCAAGCGTCCAGTCTGGTGGACCCCAGCCATAAACAAGCTCTACAACAAAAGGAGGAAGCTACTACAAGATAGAGCAAAATCCTTGAAAGGTAAGACACCTTTGATCATTATAAGTAAAAACTAAGAGCTCTCATAAAATCATCCAAGGCAAATTTTGAGAGAAAAATCGCCAAGGACTCTAAAGACAATCATAAGGCCTTCTTTAGCTATGTTAGAAACCTAGGAGGAAACTCCCAGATATGCTCAGAATTAGTTCAAAATGATGTGAAAATTACTGAACCTACACACATTGCTAACATACTGGCTGACAGGTTCAGTGCAAACTTCTCCCCTCCCCAAAAGGAGAGATATCTATTCCAGAGGATTGTAGCCCCCAAACATCTCCAACGCCCAGGTGAGAACTGCCCTCACTAAGGCAAAAACACAACATCCATGGGACGGATGGTGTCCCCGGCTGTGTGCTTCATGAACTCAACGAGGAATTAAACCCACAGTTAGGACAGCTGTTTAATCTTAGCCTCACCTCAGGATACGCCCAAGGAGTGGCGCACGGCGACTGTGGTCCCACTTCATAAGGCGGTGCCTCCACAGACCCTGGAAATTACCGCCCCATTAGCTTGACAAGCCTTATCTGCAAAGCCATGGAGAGGATCATAATGGAACTCATAAATAAAGACATAGGGAACTTGCAGACTTTGGATCCAACCCAGTTTGGCTTTGTCAAAGGCAGATCCTGCCTCTTAAACTTGGTTGACTTTTTCGAGACAGTCACCAAGGCCATTGATGAGGGAAAGGCAGTCCATACAGCCTACCTCGACCTGGCAAAGGCCTTCGACACAATACCCCACTCAGGTATCATCGAAAAACTCATCAGCTTGAATGTAAACCCATACATCACAAGATGGGTTGCAAACTGGCTAAGCGACAGAACCCACAGGGTCAGAGTTGCTGGAGCCATGTCAGACTCAAAGCCTGTCACAAGTGGTGTCCCACAGGGCTCAGTCCTGGGTCCACTCTTGTTCGGCATCTACTTTTCTGAAGTACAAGCAAACACAGGAGGGTTATGGCTGACAAAGTTTGCAGATGACTGCAAACTGGGTGCCATAGTCGAAAACACATCTGACACAGATATCCTCCAGAAGGGCCTCACAGAAATGGATAACTGGTGCCAGAGCCATGGCCTGAAGTTAAACGCCAAAAATGCATAGTCATACCCTTCGGGAAAAACAAGGTTACCCCCTAGCTACCATATAGGTGACAATCCACTGAGCACAGAAAAAGTCATCAGGGATCTGGGGACCCAAGTTGACAGTAGTCTTTCGTTTGACACTCATGTTGCTAAAGTAGTTAGGAAAACCTTCTATATCGCCCACCTGATCATGAAGGGATTCACATCTAGATCAAGGGAGGTCATCGTCCCCTGTACTCATCACTCATTAGACCTATGATTGAGTACAATGCCCGCTCGAATGTATCTGACCAGACACCTGATGCAGCTTGAAAGGCCCCAAAAGTTCCTCACCAAAAGGATAAAGGGTCTCAAAATATGTCTTATGCTGCCCGACTGAAAGAACTCCAGCTTTATTCAGTCTCATACCGCTTGCTCAGAGGTGACCTGTGCCTGACATATAAGGCCATGTCAAACCCAGATTTGATGAATATGCTTCACCTCAAAAATCTAGATCCCTCAGAACCACAAGGGCGGGAGACTTAAACCTTGACACGGTTATAAATAGAACGTGCTGGAGGGACAGATTCATCACCCAGAGACTCCCTATGCTGTGGAACAAAATCCCGGTACATGTGAGGCAGAGCACCTCGCTGGCCTTGTTCAAGAGGAATCTTGACCAATGGATGGGAGATCGCAGATATACCCCAGGGATTACTTCAGTGTCACTGCTTGACAGAGGCACAGAAAAATGATAGGCATAGTTTTTATTCAAACTAAAGGGGTGGCAAAAGCCACATAACTATGGGCTAGGCTTATAAATGCCCTTGGGCAGATAGCCTAGTATGAACCTATGAACCTATGAACCTATAAGAACAAATCTTTTCTAACCCTCAGACAGGCTTGAGCAGGGCTTCTCTAAGCCCAAACATTGGTTTAAGAACTTCTGTTGTATTAAATGCCAACAAATTCAAATCAGTTTTCCTCTGCATTAGCTACTGTTTTAACAACCTGTTACCAGACTGTGTCAATAGACCAATAACGGAGCTTAAACAATGAATGGACAGCATTAAACACGTAGGTGTTATTCTTCCTAGCTCCTATCACTAAATAAACACACTGATTTACTGGAAAAAAAATAGTTCAGTCAATTATTGGATGCGTATTTTGAATCAAGGACTACCTTTCATTTACTTCAGAAGCAAATTTAACATGTTTTGTTCTGCCTAATTGTATGGTAGTGTTCTATTTACAGGTCTGTCTTCTTGTAGTACTTCTAAAGCGGAGAACACACGAATGCACGATTTGCCCTTTTATCTCCACCCAGAACCCATTATTATAATCTGGGCAAGGCATTAAAACTATTTCAGTTTCATACAACCTAAATTCCCTCCTATTACTTTTATTTTTACAATCTCTTTCCATCTAAGCCATCCCACAGCACTCCTGCTTAGTCTGGTTTTGCTGTACCTTGAACTACTTCTGTGGGTGCATTGGTCATAAGCTGTGAAGAATATAGTAAGTCACATCAGGCAGAAACAGTCAGGAATGAATGGGTCCTAGGGCTCTCACCCAGCAAGGGGATGCCTAGATCCCCGATGGAATGAATAAGCCATCTGGGTAAAGGTAGCGGAGTCAGTGGGTAACATCACTGGGAGATTAATACAAAAGTGAGGCAGTAACAGCCAGTATGGCAATGTCCTCTTTTCTAACTGTTGGTAGTATATGGAAGATTCTTTCTAAGGACATTAGAAGCAGCAACAAAATCTGTGAATTCCAGAACTTACTATTTTACTATACCTCGGTAAATTATTTTGTTATACAGGTTTCACGTAACTGTATGTCCCCTCTTGAAGATATATAATTTTCTGCTGCACTTAGTTTTCTTTGCCCTCATTGATGGGTACATACCCTATTACCATAAACATTTCTTTCCTTCTTTCTTTCTTTCTTTCTCTTTTTTATTCCCTCATAAGACATTATTCTAAATGTGAAGTATATTTTCTGTTACTTTACACATTACTTTGAAAATGAAGACAAATACAGTTTTTTTTCTCTTTCAGTGGTATTTATTAACTACAGTACACACATCTGTGGGAGCCTCATGGAAAGCACCAGGGAGACTCCCAGAACAAAAGAATACACAAGCTTATATACTGGTGATATTGCTGACAGTACAAAAAATATAAAATGAACCAATTAGATCATTATACAGGGCGATTAACCAATCAAAGGTTTACCCGTAAACATAAGGCAATTCACATCATCATATCTCTAGGCAGAGAAAAAAAATCGGATACACTTCCAAGAAAAGGCACATTTCCTGTTTTCAAGCAGACTCTTGTTTTGTCAGTATTTTTCCATTGCTCATAGTTCATTCAAAGTTCACAGTACACAGTACATCTTAATACATGCAGACTGTCACATACTCAGTTCCCTCAAGCACATGCTTTGGCTGTTCATATTCTACAATTCCCCATTTGATGCTGTGTAAGCATCACAATTTAACCTATCATACATTTGCCCCAAATCTAACATAACCATGCTACTGGTCTTTTCATCATTGGAAAACATTGTCATTTCATCGTCTACATTTATAGCTGCAGGCACATAAAACTTAGGCACTTTCTTCACAGTTTTTGAAGACATTAATTTCAAGATCAGTGCTTTGATTAGAAATAAGACAAGAAAAGCAACAATTGCTAATACTGCAATTAATAAAATCAACTTCAACAGTCCACCTCCCCAGCCTGAGAAGAGGTTGGTTAACCATGCTCATGTTGAACTATCGGCCTCTTTGGCCTCCGAGAGTTTGGAAATTCTTTGAATCAGTTCAAGATGGCTTTCAATTTCGTGCTTATTGTCAGTAATAAACATACAGCACTCCTCCTGGATTAAAGCGCAAGTTCCTCCTTTCGCCGCTAGGGTGAAATCGAGAGCCATACGGTTTTGGAGTACTACAGCTCTCATAGCAGTCAGTTCATCAGTCACTAGTTCTAAGGCAGAAAATGTAGCATTGCATAATATTTCAAGCAATTAAGATAGCTTTCTCAGTTCCCAAATTGATTTCACTGCTCCGTATGACGGAATTATACCAGCCCATGATATGACGTCATCACCCAAGTCCATATGGGATAGTCCTTTGGTGCCAGCATGAGCTAAATCATGGTGATAGATCCATGAAGCATCAACTTGATCTACCAGATTGGCAGGCTTCTTGACCTCATGAATGTTCCGAATTTTACCTTTAGGTAATGCAGATACATGTCAAATAGCTGGGACTAGGTAGCCCAGGAAGCAGCTGCCAGACCAGTTTCCTGGTAGCCATTTATATGCATTTCTTCCACACACAAAATAACAATTTTCTACTTTAATGGTGATGTTGATAGACTCAAAGCGATCCCTGGCATCCTGCAGTCCTTGGAATATTTTCCAATAGACAGTTTCTATTTTCTGGGAAAAGTTAGCTATAGAATTTTTAACAAGTTTTTTTATAGGTGAGAAATCTGTTACACAACCCGAATTGTCTGCAGTGCAGTTATATACCACTGTTTTGTTACAATGGCTCTACCCTACTCTAGTTTTACCAAGTTTTTGAAAACACCCAGTTCTGTTTTGGCGGAGAGACAACTTTAATGCTATCTTGTCCTTTGAAATAACATTTGATGTATCATAGATCAGATTCATCCAGGTTTCATTAGCCCCTAAAGAGACTATATTTAGCATCAATCCCCCATGAACAGTAGGAATAGCAGTGCAAATCCAGCAGTCCAAGACATTAAGGGATGACGCATAAGCGTATTTAATAGCCTGGCAGGTGTTGAAAGGTGGATGCCATGTAGCTCGTTTGGCATGAGGCGTAGGTGGAGCAGGAAATAAAAATGGCCACAGTAAAACTAACAAAATGACAAGGATAACCACCAAAATAGCTGTGCAGTACTTTTGTGGAAATGGTGGTTGCACTTGTATCATTTCGGGAGGGTGAGGTTGTCCAAATGAATAAATGTCAGGCATTGTCAGGTGCTTATACAGTATGGCTTTGAGTACGAGTAGCAATAGGTGGAGAATCAGGAGTTGCAAAAGGTAGAGGCTGTTGATCTTCAGATGGGATGACCTTCTTGACGTGCGATATGTGAATCCAGGTGGGTGAGCCTTGTAGTCGCACCGCTGATGATGTCGTCAGTAGAACCAGGAAGGGCCCCTTCCAGCATGGCTGAAGCGCTGTTTTTCGAGAGAATGACTTGACATACACCCAATCTCCTGGTTGCAGTGCGGAAGGCAGGAAAGGATCAGGGATATGTTGAGCCACTGCTACCTGGCAGTGATAAAACTGTAAAAAGAGACAAGAGAAGTGCAATATACAAGGATATCATGATCAAATGCATCGTACTCGGAAAAGGGTGGTGGTGGAGTCATGGGCATACGCATAGGGCGGCCCATGAGGATTTCATGAGGAGAAAGACCTTTAGTAGGATGTACTTGCGCTCTCATAGAGAGTAGGGCTAGAGGTAGGGCCTGTACCCAAGTGAGGCCCGTTTCAGTAGTAATTTTAGCCAGTCTAGTTTTCAGTGTCTGATTCATGCGTTCAGTAATACCTGATGCCTGTGGTCTATATGGACAATGAAATTTTAAAGTGATGCCTAACATTTTACACAGTGAATCAATCAACTGAGCAGTAAAATGTGTTCCACGATCCGAATATATTTGACAGGGAACACCAAAATGAGGTATCAATTCATAACAAAGTTTCTTAGCAACTGAAATAGCATCATTTGTTACACATGGGTAGGCTTCTAACCACCCAGAAAAAACATCAACAGCAGTTAAAACAATTTTGAAATGAGCACAAGGTGGAAGTTCAATAAAATCCCATTGCAAAGCGCAAAATGGTCCCAATGGTTTTGGCAGTGGTTGTGCGGGAGCCATAGTGCCTTTTAAAATGTTATACTGTGAACAAATGGAGCACGTGCTCAAAAAATGCTGTACAGAAGCAGAAAGTTCTGGGGCAAACCAATTTTTTTGGATTTGTTTTATTAACGCTTGTACCCCGACATGGGCTGGCGAATGATACACTTTAATAAGAAAATTTAATATGAACATTGAGCAGACCAATCTGCCGTCTGGATGTTGCCAAATGAGATCAGAGCATTTAAAACAACCTTGAGCCAGCCATGTTCTCCTTTCTGATTCTGGGACTTCATCCTGTAAAGCTTTTAACACTGTGGTATCAAAAGTAACCATTGGTTGCAGAGGCTGTAAAAAATGTCCCTGAACAGTTTGTGCGAGAGCAGCCTGTTTAGCAGCTCAGTCAGCTAAATTGTTGCCCTTAGTTTCAAAAGAGTCATTAGATTGATGGGCTGCACATTTAACAACAGCAAGTTCAGAAGGTAACAATAAGTCTTGTAGCAAGTTATTGATATAAAAATGTTTTTTAACAGGTGCCCCGGAATATGTTAAAAACCTTCGTTCCTTCCACAATATACCAAAATCATGAACAACACCATGGACATAACGGGAGTCAGTATATATAGTAACAGACTTGTCCTTAGCTATTTTGCATGCATTCGATAATGCCACTAGTTCCGCAGCCTGCGTGGAAGTGCCTGGGGGTAATCGTGCTGACCTTAAAACTTCAGTCGGAGTACAGACTGACCAAGCCACTTGGAATTCACCAGAGTTTGTTCGTAAGCAGGATCCATCAACAAAAAGAACTAAATCAGGATTTTGCAAAGGAGTGTCATATAAATGTAACCTAGGAGAAAGAACAGAGTTAACTACAAGCACACAATCATGTGGTTCACCCTCATCCGAAGTTGGTATTAAAGAGGCAGGGTTCAGTGGTGGGCAGCTACTGACTTGCAGGGCAGGATTATTTATTAAACTTAGTTCATACTTAGTAAGGCGTGCATTTGAAAGATATTGTGTTTTTGTTTTTAGAAGTAGCGCTTGAACAGCATGCGGGACTGCTAATATAGTATCATGTCCCAAGGTTAGTGGGGCTGCCATATCAACCAAAACAGCGGCAGCTGTCACAGCCCGTAAGCAAGCCGGGTAATCAGAGGCAACCGGATCTAGCAGAGTGCTATAGTAAGCAATAGGTCGGTAGCCTCCAGTGCGTTGCTGGGCTAGGAGACCCAAGGCAGTCTTGTTTCGCTCACAGCAAAAGAAAACAAAAGGTTTGGAATAATCTGGCAACCCTAAGGCAGGAGGATTTACCAAGGCTGTTTTGATAGCCTGAAAAGCGTCATTGTGTTGTGACGTCCAGGGTAAAGGTTCCGTAATATCCTTTTTAAGGAGTTGTAACAAGGGGGCTGAAATTTCCGAAAAATTAGGAAGCCACTGTCTACAGTATCCTGCTAGGCCAAGGAATCCTCGCAGTTGCCTCTGGGTTACAGGGCGTGGGGCATTTTGAATAGAAGTTATACGATTTGGGAGTATTTGACGAGAACCCATTGTAATAATATGTTCCAAATACTGCACCTTTTCCTGACAGAATTATAATTTTGATCTATTTACTTTAAACCCTCATGTAGCTAAAAAGTTTAACACTAGAAGGGAATCTTTCCTATGTGAGTTACTGTCTGGTGAAGCTATAAGAATATCGTCCACATATTGGACTAGAACTGAACGTGATGGTAGTTGCAGATCCTGTAACTGTCTATGCATCTCTCTAGAAAATAAGGTTGGAGATTCTACGTATCCATGGGGCAATCAAGCCCAAGTATACTACTGACCTTTGTAGGTAAATGCAAACAAGTACTGACTATCGGGATGTACTTGAATAGAGAAAATAGCTGATGAAATATCTATTACCATAAAACATTTTGCAGTAGGTGGGATACAGCTCAAAATAGTAACTGGGTTTGGTACAATTGGGAAAACAGGCAAAACAGCTTTGTTAACTTCCCACAAGTCCTGCACAAATCTGTAAGCTTGTTTACCAGGTTTTTTCACTGTTAATATTGGGGTGTTACATGGGCTTGTGGTGGGTACTATGATCCCTTGCTGTTCCAATGCAGAAATAACAGGGGCAATACCAGATATAGCCTCAGCTGTCAAAGAGTACTGTGGTACTCACGGCAACTTTGCTCCTGGTTTTAGGGTTATTTTTACAGTTGTAGCTGAGGTCAAAAACCCTACATCATTGTCATGAGTAGTCCAAAGGTGAGAGGGTAGGGAATGTAAATACTCGTTTCTGTTAGAATCTGACTAAATACACATCATCTGTAAAGTGATATTGTCATCTAAGGCTGCCAGGGTACTATCCTGTTGGTCTGAAGGTACTTGGAAATAAACTCCATCAGCTGTGCAAAAAATGGTGGCCCCCATTTTGCAAAGCAAGTCTCTTCCTAATAGATTTAAAGGTGCTGAGGGTCCTACTAAAACTGCATGGTTATCCTGTAGAGGTCCCAAAGTTACTGGGACTGGAACAGTTTCGGAATACTCAATAGGTATACCAGAGACACCCATTCCTCTAGTTATTTTGTCAGAGAGGGGAACATTCATGGCTGCTTTGACAGTTAGCATGGATTTAGTTGCTCTGGTATCAATTAAAAATGGATAGGGTTTATTTTTAACCAGTAACATAACATGTGGTCCATCCTGATCCACAGGAATAAAAGGGCACAATTGCTGTTGTTTCTGTTCAAGGAACCTTCATTGTGGTTGCTGTCAATTGGCCGGCGTCCAGTTAGAATTCCACTGATGTGACGCATCATTGTATGGTGCAGGTTGCTCAGCCAAATATGGACACTCATTTTTCCAATGGCCTACTTGGCCACAGTTGAAACACTCTGATTACTAGAATTCTGGGGTGGGGCCGACTGTGTTCCCTGCCAGTTTTGTCTATTCTGATTTCCTGCTCCTTGGCGTCCACCCCTACCTCTCCCTCTACCCTGTTGACCAGTCGGTTGGCCAAAAGCGCTACACATTTGGATTTGTTCTTTTACTAATTTCTCCTGTAAATCCTTCTTTTCTTTAGCCAAATGGTCAGATAGGTATTGTACCTGCTGGACTAACTCATGTAAGTCCAAATTAGGCCAGTTTAAGCATACTTCCTTTAACTTGTCCCACACCTGAGGGCGTAACCCATCTACAAAAGCAGCTGACAGTCCGCTTTGTGCTGGTCCTTCTGTGGGCTCTGGGTACCCGGAATATGCCTCGAAGGCTTAAGTGCGCCAATTTAAGTATTCGTCTACAGGTTCATCCTCTTTCTGTATGACTGATTTAATTTTCGACCAATTGGGGGTAGGTGGCACTATTACAGTGATATCATCGACTATACGTTGCCTAACCGCCTCAAACCCATTTTTCCCCTTGTATGTTGTGCTTCGGTATTGGGGTAGGAACATTAGCATGATCCCAGATACATTTCATCAGATCAGCTGGGATAGCGTTTTGGAGGACAGCTCTAACCTCTTCTATGGTAGGATTTTGCATTCAAATTGTCCTGCCAATATGCTTTGAAACTTCGCTGGGTTAGTACGAATGGGCGGGAGTGATTTAGTAATCGCTTGAAAATCAACTGCTGACCACGCCCTAGGTACCACTACAGTAGCCGGTTGTCCCGCATCCCTAGCATGTGCTGGGTTTGGGACTTCTCTCAATGGGAATACTCCTTCTTCATCTGATGGGCTAGTGCCCGATTCAGAATCAGAATCCGGGTTAGATTTGTCCGGACCATTGTCTTCAATCACAATTGGGCATTGCATGTAATATTTACCCTTGTGTAAATATACGGCTTTTTTATTTTGATATATTTTTGGCTGGCTAGACCTAGGGTCAAAAAGCATTTGTGCTTTTCTTTTTTGCAGTTTTTTTTGTCTTAGAATGGGTTAGTCTAGGTGAAGGTTTACATGTATCTATTTGGCCAGGTTGTTCTATAATCGGTCTGCTAGATTGTTCTATAATCGGTCTGCTAGGTTGGCCTCCCATTGCCTGATCTCTGCTTCCAGAGTCGGGAGCAGTCTGCTCTTCTCCCTGCCGGCCTTCACCCTCTGTTGTGGAGCTCACTGCTCTGTCTTGAACCTCTGAAGGCTGATATTGTGGTGGAGGAGCCATAGGGGGTGGGGGGAACCATGGGTTATCATCCTCAGATGATTCAGTTATTTGCAATTTACTTAATTCCTGTACAGGATATAATCCCTTAAAGGGTGGTTCCCTTAAGTGTTTACCGTCTGCTACATCTAGATTACTCGCAGTATGCCACAGTTCCTTTAGCTGCTCTTTTAGTTTTTGTTGATTGTCCTTAAGACTACTGACGACTGAGTCCTTTTCCCTTTCTTTAGCCTCACACATCCAATCATTAAAAGCTGCCCAGCACAACCCTGGTATTTTTCCTTTCTTTTTTAATTTCTTTCGCAAGTTAGTCAAAATATCTTTATTAAAACTACCATTTTCGGGACAAGCAAGGTCACCTTCATTTTTAGTAAGGGCGATCCACTGATTTAAAAACATGCAACTGTCCCGGGACACACGGTAAAACATATAACCAGCTGGTGTACCTCTTTCTGGCTCATTTATTTTTCCCACACTCACTCCCATTTTCACTCAAATAGAGCTATACTTGTGTAATACAGGTTTAGCTGGGGCGTTATATAAGCGTCTTGTTAACCCACTATCATACCTCCTTTCATCCGTATGTCGCCAGTATTTTCGTATTAACCCTTACTCATACTACATTCAATAGTAGAAAAGAAATGCATGCCACTTGCATCAAAACAAATAAATGAGAGAAATCATACCATTTTCTGCATAAAAATAAAAAAAAAAATATTTGCAAATCTTTAAAGCAGACAGGTGCAGAAAAATGAAAGAAACACTGCAGAAACAGAAAAGTCTGTTATGGGCCCTTTTGTTAGCAGTATTTTGTTCAGTTCCTGACTGCTGCAGCTTGTTCTTAAGTCAGATCCGAGTAAACGGCACCAATTGTTGTGTTACACTTTACTTTGAACATGAAGATAAATACAGTTCTTTCTATCTTTCAGTGGTATTTATTAACTGCAGTACACATGTGTGGGAGCCTCATGGAAAGCACCAGGGAGACTCCCAGAACAAAAGAATACACAAGCTTATATACTGGTGATATTGCTGACAGTATAAAAAATATGAAATTAACCAATTAGATCATTATACAGTGCAATTAACCAATCAAAAGTTTACCCGTAAACGTAAGGCAATTCACATCATCATATCTCTAGGCAGAGAAAGAAAATCGGATACACTTCCAAGAAAAGGCACATTTCCTGTTTTCAAGCAGACTCTTGTTTTGTCAGTATTTTTCCATTGCTTATAGTTCATTCAAAGTTCACAGTACACAGTACATCTTAATACATGCAGACTGTCACATACTCAATTCTCTCAAACTCATGCTTTGGCTGCTCATATTCTACATTCCTCTTGGTCTTTAAACATACTAGACTTATTTTATGCACTCTGCCTACATGTTCACATATGCCTCATGAGGTGTCTTAAAACTATATTTCCTTGCCTGCATGTAATACTGCATTTTCTTTGTTTGTCAAAGTCTCTTATCTGTACAGTATTACCTTATAAATACTGTATAATTTACTGGCTGTGTTTTGTACACCATTAGGTTATTTTCTGGAGCCTTTCTTCTTGGTCCTCCACTGAAAAGGGGACCACAGTCTAGCTGGAAAACTCAAATAACAAAATATGAAGCAGTAGCCTTGGGGAGATTTTCTGTCCATATGTATACATGTGTATTGATTCAACTGCTGGAGCAAAGGCAGATCACAGAGCTCCTGTCAGTCAGTGTTCTCTGCCCACCACAGCATCAGTTTAGCATTAGCCAGAGCTTCAGTCACTCTTGCAGAAGGGAGCAATAGTATCATTTCTCCCATATGTGACAGGAGACTTTTACTCCGCATATTTCTGGTCCCAAAAAGATCCAAGATCTCATATTTTAGTTTGGACCAAACAAATTAGTGTTTGTATTAAGTACCAAAAGTTATTAATTCTGTCAGTTTAAGCTTTCATGTTTCAAATGAAAGAAAAAAATATGTACCATACATATGTAAGATATATATCTTTATATTCCCATTCAACCCTGCAAGAGATTTCTTAGCTTTCAGGTTCACAACCAAAACATTAATTTCAACATGTGACATAGCAGCTTAGCTAATGTGCCTAGGTAAATAAATATTTTCTCACCTAGAAAACTGATTAGGAAGAGGCTAGACCATGCTGTCCTGGCAGTTTTTCCAACAAAATCTTGTCCTCCTCCTAATTTTGGTATATTATAACTCTCAGAATATATGAATTACTGTTTTCCCAATCCATAGTAGGTGTAGGTTTCCTATTAGATTCTTACAAAATTATTGTCTTTTTATCCCAGTGCAAGATGCAGTCCATTATGCATTACAGATAATTTGTTTGATCACTCACAGCTGACCATCTACTAATTTCAATGTCTGTTGTCATTCACCAGGTCTACAAAACCTGCCTTCCTTCCTTCCCAGAATTTACTCCATCCATGTTCAGGGCCATGGGGGAGAGCAAGAAATTGTAGGACAGTGTCATACTTCTGCCAGAGGTGTGTTTTTTTTTCCCTTAAGACCCAACTCAACACCTTGCATTCATATATATATTGTCCTGTGGGATGGCAGGCAGTAGGTGCACACGGTATTATCCATGCCTCTGCATCAACTCTGCATCAAAGCCAAGCCTTGTTCCTCTTGTAGGCAACACACACACTGCGAGTCCTCAGTCTCTACTATGGATCAGCAGTGGAGGTATGCCTGCCTGCTCACAAGGTCTTCTCTTGTCCCTCCACTTTAGGATAGGTGAACCAACACAGGCCACTGAAGACCACCCTGTCATCTGGCTACTCCAGAACCTTAGCCTCTAATTAAACTTGGGTCATCTGATTCACAGTAAATGCTCCATCCCTGTACAACACAGAGCTGGATTACATCACTGCTACCATTTCTCGGGAGCAGATTTCTATTACAGATTGCTTTCAAATTTTGAACCACATTGAATCACGTTAGCTTTGTTGCACCCTAGATAAAGGTGTAGATATTTAAATGGTTTCTATACCTTCCCATATAACCACTCTGCTGGATCAAACCAGTTTTTTTTTTCAAGTTTTTGTCAAGTGAAGTGGTTGCTAGGCCATTTCTGTTGGTCTCAGGACTTACTCTTCCGCCAGTCATCCCCTTCTCCTTGCTTTCAGTCTTATGTATGATTTGTAACAAATGGTATATACTGTATTCCTACTCTGGGGAAATACTGTTATAGTTGTTTAAAGCACGTACACCCCTTCCAAACCCAGGAAGTTCAATATACTGCCTTTTCTTGGAAAACTGGATAATGTTGGCTTATTATTAGCCTGTCCAAATAAAAGGGTATTTTCCTGCTATATTTCTCAAAATTGTTATGTAACTGATTATGCACTAGTGGATCGGAACTACGGTTGTTTACTGATGTATGTCAGTTGATATATATACAGATACATTGTTTAGCTGTATCAGAGGCAACTCAAACTTTTGATATGCTTTTGTCAAGTTTTTTCTTTTAGGCTAAACTTGAGCAATAATACTCATACTTCAGTAAATCTTAAAAGATGTGCTGCTTATAAAATATGACTGTATGAAATAAAATATTCTTGTTTTTTATACAGTCAGACCCAATGAACTCTGGAAGCAAGCAATGGAGAACGGAAGAGCTCCATTGTTTCTTTCTTTATTAAAAAAAAAAAAAAAAAAAAGTGTGAAATCCGGACTGTTTAGTGGTAGGAGAGAGGGGAAAAATAGAAGGAAAATTGGGTACATTTCTTCAGTTTTATATAATGTACCTGATTTTCCTTGTATTTTATCTGCCATCCGTATGTACCTCTCCACCTCTTAGCTCAAGAAAACTGCAAAGCCTTAGCATATATTAATAGAAGAAAGTCCAGGCGACCAGACTTTTTTCTATTGGTATATGCTTAATTTACAGTGGGCACACTGGTTGGGCTGACCAATCAGCATGCACGTTTTTGAATGTTAACAAGCTACCATTGTATAATATCAAGTAAACCTACACTTGTGGATGCAGTGTCTTTTATAGTCAGCACTAACATACAGATGCTAGGCATGCTAAAAAAAAAAGCCTTACCCTCAAAGAATGAGAGGATGACACTGACATTTGTTCATTTGTTTCTTTCCATTCAGTCTGGCAACTTAGGCTTGTGAAATCTTGATCTTTATCAGCATAGGTGGCTACTCTCTTTTCCTAATCTATCAAGCTATCATCCTTTATAGTTATTTAATCTGCAGGTGGCTAAATGCCAGTATTTGCAAAGCTATATTCCTTGTATGAGCCTTCTTTTTGTGTTTGTTACCAAAGCCAAATGAGTACATCTTGCACAGCATGCTGGTAAAATGTAATGTTTATTCCAGATTGGTTGACTTCATGGCATGTAAAACCATACAATCTGCATATTTATTACCTGATTAACAATACTCTTCTCAGACATCATCATCTCAATGTTTAAGATGGTCTTCACTGCTACTTTGGCAAAGGTAATATCCTTTAGAGACAGAGATGTTTCAATAGGGAAGCTGCCACTTGACAGATGGTATCTGCTACAGTTTCTCTGAGCCCACCTTCTGAAACTGAGCAGTTCCTGTATCTTTTTACTTTTCCGTACCACATTGCAAGATTGTAGTATATTTTCTTACCGTTGCAAGATAGTTCACATTTTCATGGTTGTGAAAACATGTGTTAGCATTTATATACATAAAGGACTATGGGGCATGAAGTCTACACCTGGGGATGGGTTGTTGCAGAGGGGACCTTCTTCAACAGCCCTGTCCATTTTAACAAGCTTCCCAAGAGATTTTTCATATCCTTCCTCTTGAGTAGTTTTTAAGGTGGTCCATAAACTGATTATTTATTGCTGTCCTTTTTAGTGATGTTGATGAAATAATGGAAGTGTAATTAAATGCTCAGAAGCTGTAAGATGGGCCACTGTTTATTTTTACTTGACATGCAGAAAGGATTTGTTAAAGAATTAAAACTTAGTCTACAACACAGTTATGTCTGAGATTAAATGTCAAAATCTTGAAGTCTTTATTTGCATGCATCAGTCATCATCATTACGGTATAGCACAAGAGAATAGAAATATTCTGTGTGACTGCTTCACTGTGTCAGGGTTTCTTTGTCTAGAAGTACCAGTTATTCATGGCATTGACATTTTAAAACAATATGTATCTTTCTGGCAATCATCATGACATAGTTTTGTTTTGCTAGAAACTGTAAAACGTTAGTAGGCAAATAAGGACTATTCAAATCTAACCACATGCTATGTAATGAAGCTGGTTAACAGGCCCTAATTCTGTGTACTAATTGCCAAATTATTCAAAGTGCACATATTCATTGCCATCCTAAAAACTAAGGCAGTTGAACAAAACTGATATTTGTGTTAATAATAACCTGGTACTATGCACAGAGTGGTACAGATGGCAGACAAAATGCCTTTTCATAGTGTTATAATGCAATGTGACCTGACAGCATAAATTTAATAATATTTTTGATAATAATTCAGATCCTTCTTTATATGCTGTAAAATACTGTGGGTAACCTAAGGAGTATAGTTTAGTTGGAATCACCTGTAGTGGCTGTTGTTATAATCTTGCCATCCTCTTGCACTAAATAGTAGTCAGTGATGCCTCACTTTCTATCCATTAGTCTTTGCCTTTTACCTTGATAACAACCTGAAATCCAGTAAGCACAAACACCTGTTTTGAGTGGATGATTTGGAATCAGTAATGCAGTCTCAAATGAAAACTTCAGGAATTGAAACCAAGCCTGTTGGATACACAAGGCTCATTATTCCAATTTCTAACTTACATATAAAGCCTTATAACTAAAGTTTTCTAATTGGAAACAAGACGTATGCAACCAAAACTGACTTTAAGCATATATATATATATATATATATATATATATATATATATATATATATTTATTTATTTATTTCCCCTCCTCACCCCACACATCACATTTCTATAGCAAGAGCTGTTTTTGTTATAGCAACAAATGGATTCAGAGAATCATGTTTAACTGTATCTTATATTGTGTTGAAAGAAGGTAATAGTAGAAGAGAGTTCAGAAAGCCCCAGCATGCCTGCAAGTGTCCCTTGCATCCCAGGTGTCCTTTTAATACACAGTGTGATGAAGTGTGCCTGCCGTAGATGTCTGTCATGGGCCTATTAAAGATGCTGATTTAAATGTCAGTGCTGTTCATTTAGTGATATAAAAGACACAAAGATGCAGCAGCATCACTTTCCTATAAACCAAGGTTCTGCAGATTAGGCTCAGTGGGACCACATGACAGGACTTTCTCATTGATTCATGACTTGCTTCAATTTCTGCACATTTCAGTGTGACTTGCAGAGGATTGTTAAACCAAAGAAAGTTTGTAAGCAGTGTCTTCTTGAAATTGGCAAGAAACATTTGCCAAAATGATGG
This sequence comes from Protopterus annectens, assembly GCF_019279795.1. Classification (NCBI taxonomy): domain Eukaryota; kingdom Metazoa; phylum Chordata; order Ceratodontiformes; family Protopteridae; genus Protopterus; species Protopterus annectens. The sequence continues at coordinate 1,480,490,288 of NC_056729.1, forward strand.
AGTCTTTGTTTACTGTGAGAAGTAAAGATAAGTGAAACAATATATGAAGGAAGATTTTTCTGACAATACAAGTGATTAAAGCATCACTATTTAAACTGAGGCCACACAAGATGTATTTTATTTCGTCACTGAATTCTTGTCCACTGCCTAAAAATGCATTTATATATTGACACTGTCAATGTTCCTCATATGAATGCGAAGAAATAGGCAAGATGTGTGCATATTTGAACTTCGTCCCTCCTACGTATGGTAAGACTGTTCAAATCCACAGCTGAAAAAACAATACTTTGAAATACCATTTATTGAGCAACTACACCATCCCTGTCTTTCTCCATTCCTGTGTTCTCTAGACTTTAATTCAGAAGCAGTATGTAGCAAGCACCAGTAGTGCCAGTAGATGGAAGCATTTCATGCTTATTGAATTGTAGTTTAAGCCGATATTAAGCAACACATTCTGTAGGAGGTCTGTTCAGTACATGAAGTATCAATGCTGATTAACAGAGGCAACAATTAGTGCTAGAAGAAAATCATTTTTGCTTTGCAGGTACTCTGGTAGCTTGCTTTCACCTTTTTTAATACTGATATTGTTGATATTTGATATTTAAAAGTTCATATCTTTCTTTATAGCTCTGTGCATATACACCATAACTTGACACATGCATGGCCTTTCTGGGAACTGAGAAGGTGTCTAGTCACTGCAGGGGTGGTTCTAATTTCCAGGATAACTTATTTCTATTTTCCTGTGGTGTTCTGATTTGGAGGGGAACCTCAATCCTGATTTCTTGTGCTCTGCTGAAAGTGGAATAAGTTATTAAATTTAACCTATTGAAGCTGAAGAAATCTTAGGAGTCATTTGTTTCTTCTGTTTTATTGATTGCTAAGACAGATGAGTTCTGCTCCATACTTAATGGTTAACTAAGAATCGTTTGTGAGCTTACTTGACTTAGAAATGGGGCATTCCCCTGGGAAGGGGGGTGGAGTTGAATCCCTGTCAAGGGGTTGGCCATGGGAGGTGCTTCCCTTACAAAGCTTAACCCTTTTGTGACTATTAGTCCTTCAGTTTACACATCTGATCTATTACATTACAGAGCAGTCAATTACCTACATATCTGCTCTATTACAGTGCCAATCAGTCAATTAGCATCGCCATATACTTAACAGAAATAAATCTTGTTGTGTTCTTTTTGCTTTCTTTTAATACTGTGACCAGTATGTTAAATAATGTCCAGATTTATATCTTTATCTGGGATAAACATTATTCTAGGATGGAGATTTTATGGAGCTTTCACCTCTGCTGCTTCAAATCTCTCATCTTTTTCAGATAAAGGCTAGTGGTGGATTATAGGTGTTTTATTTTGATAAATAAATAGGTCCCTTTTAAAAGATCAGTAAAAATGGTGGTGGTCCAGTTTTCTAAGATTGAGGATACATTTGATGGAGAAAGTTGTGTTGAGACCCAGTGCCTTTCCTGCTTGTAGTCTGATTTGCTACTCTAGCTCATTCTTTTTCTGTTTGCAATTCTTGTTGCATCCTAGTTGCCCATATTCCACTCTGTCAATGTTGTGAAATTTGTAGGTATGTTGTCCTGGTTTAATATTACAGAGTTTGTCCAGCGGATTCATTTGAGATCACCGTTGAATGTCTGTGTGATGGTGGGCAGTTCTCGTCTTGAGTTTGTTTAAGGTTTTGTTGATATAAAATACTTGGTAGGACATACATTGGGCTCTGTACACAACCATGTCAGTTTTGCAAGTGCCAAAAAATGGATTTTTGTGCTTATTGCTGCTGGTACATACTTCTCAACTGTGCAGATTTTTGCCTCATATTTTTGGTCCATTTTTTAAAAAAAAAAAGTGGTTTTCTGGCAAATCATTAACAAGTCATTAAAGACTGAAGTCAGAAAATAATGACAGGCATGCAAGTTTCAGACTTCATACCCTCCAGAAAAATTCATGTTAACACATGGCTTTGTCCAGAGGGACAGTTGAAACTAGTTCTTCTGCTTATAAATTTTCAAGTAGTTGTAATTTGGAGGGGCACACGAGTATGTACCTTTTCTTAGATTAAGGAATAAAGAGTTGTATGGGCCTTCCACAAAGTCCCAGATGCTTTTATTTTTTATGGTAAAACTAGGTTTGGGGAAGTGTTTTATTCAGAGGTCTGTTTTTGGTATTTATTTGTTGAGGATGGCTTTCTTGATTTCAGGGTAGTCCATGGAAAATGTGAGGGTACAGCTAGAGTTCCATTTCTTGTTATTGTGACATTGTAAAATCCTCTCGATGCCTTTGTAAGAACCTTCTGTAGTTGGTAGCAATGTGGGGTTATTTTTGTTTTTGGGGTTTTATGATGTGGTTGAAGATTTCACTGATGGAGGTACTGGTTGCAATCCCTGCGAGGAAGTATTTTTCCAGGTCAGTGATATTTGAATGTTTCCAGTTCTTTGGAAGTCCTTGCTATTCACATGCCTTGTGATTTGATCATGTTCATTTTGGTTCAAAAGAGGTGCAAGCTGTTCCTACATAGTAGTAAGTTATTTATTGCATCTGTTTACCAGGAAAGTCCACTGGGCCTAAAAGGACCCATTTTCAGTGGAGGCCTGGGGAGAAAAGCTCCGACAAGAACATAGATACAAAAAATATTAAACATTAATTTGTAAAAAAAGCAGATACATTGTTACAGATAGTGATTACAATAATATATATACAGAATATATACATAAAGGCAGGAATTTTTGTTGTTTGCCAGATGAATTCAGTCAGAGAGGTATAAACAGAGATATATTAATCAGCATTATTGTACCAGTATCAATAAATGATAAAAAAATAATTATCATGGCGAATATATCAGTCTGCAGTAGCAAAAAGCATTGGAATTTAATTATCATATAAGGAGAAGGAGGAGGTTAGGTTATAGAGCAGGTACATAGCCAGGAAGAAATGAGATGATTTTTCAGTATTTGTTTGAAGGTGGTGATGGTACTGCCTGTGTTTCTTATAGAAGGTGGAAGTGAGTTCCATAGTTTGGCAACAGTGATGGAATAGAGGAGTTGACCAGCAGGTAAGGGGCTTTTCTTCTTTTAGAAGTAGATGATTTTCAGATCTTAGTTGCCTCCTAGGTTGGTATTGGGTGACTAGTGTCAAAAGAATATCATAGTCTGTAGGTCTGTAGATAATTTTGTGTGCTGTAGTTAGTTGGGTGAATGAGAGATGGTGAGGGAGTTCCAGCCAGCCTAATTGTTTCAGTGAGTTACAGTGATGGGATGAGAATTTGGCCTTGGTGACAAATTTGGCTATTTTGTTGTAACACATTTCAAGTTTGGATTTTGCAGAATTTTGGGTATTAGTGAGGAGAGGGGGCGCCATAAATGAGAGAGGGTAATAAAAAGGTGGTTGCATGGGTTTGTCTAGTAGAGAGGCTAAGAAAGTGTTGGTGCTTGTAGAGCATACCGAGCTTTTGGTGTGTTTTTATGATGTTATTGTTTATGTGTATGTCAAAATTAAGGTTTTCATCTATAATAATGCCCTAATAGTTTAGTGTGTGTGACAACTTATATAGTGGTATTGTCTTGGGTTTGTATAGTGAAGAGTTTTTTTTTTAATCTAGAGGAGTGGTTTCTTTGGGGTAAAAAGTACTAGTTTAGTTTTTTGGATTTAGGGCAAGATGTTTGTTAAGCATCCAAGATTCAGTAGAGGTGAGGACATTCTGGGTGATATGCTGGAGTTCAGAGCTGGAATTTGCAGTGCATATTATTGCAGAGTCATCAGCATACTGGATTACTGAGCATTGTGGGAGAGTGGAGTGAGAGTTGTTAATAAATATGTTAAGTAAGGGAGGACCAAGTATGGAGGCTTGGGTTACCCCTGTGGAAGTATTGCGGAAGGGGAGAGTAGGATTGTTGCCATTTGGTAGATTGCTGCCTATTGGAGAGATAGCTATTGAACCATTGTAGCGTAGGTGGGGAAATGTGGAGGGTTGATAGTTTGGAGAGGAGGATGGTGTGGGAAATGGTATCAAAAGCTTTAAAGAGGTGTAGGAAAAGAAAAGCAATTATTTTGCCAAAATCACATGTCCGGTTGACTGTATCTAGGAAGGAGAGGAGGGCAGTAGTGGTGGTGTGTCCTGGTTTGAAACCATGCTGAGTGAAAGATAGAATTTAGTTTTCCAACATGTGGTTGAGGAGTTGGGCATGGATGCATTTTTCTAGTATTTTAGAGAGGGGTGAGAGAATTGCTATGGGCTGAAAGTCTGTGGTGTCTGTGTTGGTGCCTCCTTTGTGTAAGGGGATAATGAATGCTTTTTTCTAGATGTCTGGGACTAGGGATTCTTTAATCGACCTGTTAATGAGTATGGTGGTGGGATAAGCTATAGAGTTTGCAGCTAGCTGCAGGAAGTGTGGGGGTAGATTGTCAGGAGCCAGAGTACAGGGTTTTAAGTTAAGTAAAAGTTTTTTTTTATTGTGGCTGAAGGTTTGGGGGAGAATTTTAGGTTGGAGTTGAGGGTAGGGTTGTTTTCTGGCATGATCTGGTCATCAGCTGTCTTGGTGGTGGTGCTGTTAACTGTAGGAAAGGTGGTGGTTAGGTTAGCTATGGTGTCAATGAAGTAGGAAATGAAGAGGTGATAAGTTCATCTGGGGCTTTGTTTGGGTCAGGGGATGGGTTGCTTTGAGAGCCTGGGTATAATTGATTAATGGAGGACAAGAAATTTTTTGAGATTATCTTTATGTTGGCTTATTTGATGGAGGTAATGGGCTTTTTTTATCTCTGGTTATTAGTCGTTTTGTTTGGGTACAGAGTTGCTTGTATTGTAGTAGGGTTGAGGGGGGGTCTTTGTTTTTCTGCTATGTTTTCTGGATTTTATCCCTTGTGGACATGACTTCTTCTGTGGATTTTGAGAGCCAGGTTGCGTGGTTATGTTTTATCATTTTTTTGTCGGGTGGGTACTATTTAGGGCGTCTAAGAATGTGAGTTAAAGAATTCAACAGCCTCATTAAGTGGTAGGGATTTGATGGGTGCACAATTTACTTTAGCTAAGGTTTCATTAAATATGGATGGCTGGAACTTAGATTTCTGGTTGATTTGTATTGGTATTGGCATGGGGTTGGAGAAGATTTGCGTAGGATATAAGCTGGGTGGAGCTCACTAATGGTATTGGGTAGTATGCTTTCAGTGGTGATATTGTTAGGGGTGGACACTAATATCCAGTCTGTTGTGGAGCCTCAATTGTTATTGTTGTGGAGTCTGGTGATGTCTTGAATTAGTTGGGAAAAGTTGTAAAGGTTTATGTTTTTTGAGGGTTCTTTTGGACAATGCCTAGCCAATCAGTGTTTACATCACCTAGTGTAAAATTTTTGTTACTACACTGAAAGGTAGTCTGTACCATTACTCAGTGAAGGCAATTAAGCCAGTTCAATCTGATATTAAGCCAGTTCAATCTGATATGACATTCTTTTACTGCATACGAAGTAAACATCTAGTATAACAATGAAAGATGCACAACAAAACCGTACTTCAGCTTACAGCATCAAACTGTACGAATCAGTGTCCCTCATACAAAAGAAGAAGTCCAAACTTTATAGTCTCTTTCTTGCCTGCATCAGCAGTTTAGAGAATTTGCCAGAATAAAAGTCTTTCCCTTGAAGCTGGTCTGCTGACAGTTTATTTCCTATATTTCAAACATTCCGTTCCTGAAGAATAACTCCTCGGCCTTGCTCTTATCTTGCACGTCCTGTTGACGAGACACAGCTGTGTCCAAGAGTTCATCTTGACCTGCTTGTAGATAGAGAATTTCACAAACTGCATAGTTTATAAAGATAAAATATTTTACTTCTGACTTCTAATAGCAATGAATGCCATGCTATATGCTTTTTGCAAAGAGTTTAAACTAACTGCACCCTGTACTACACTGAAAAGCAGAGTATTTATTTTACATTTTCAGAAAAATCCACTGAAAGCCATTTTTAACTTGTTCACTGCAAAGCAGAATATTTAAAATCTAACAATTCCCTCTTTTCAAATTAAAAGGTGGAAAATGACTGTTCATTTTTGACTTCAGTTGCACACATTGAAACCTTTTCCAATTTACTTATGTTAACCATCATGATCTGCTGAATTCTGTAAGTTTTTTTGCAAATGACAACTTAAATAGCAATTCCAGATAGTTAATATGACTATAATGCCTAACACTACTAGTACAGGATGTACTAACTAATTTAACAGTTTTTTTCCTGATGTGGACCAACCAGTAAAGATATCCCACCAATTGTGACCAGTGTCTTTTTTGGTCTTTTCAGCCAGGTTAATTAATTTATCTTTTGCAATGATGCTCAATGACTCATAATACAGAATACTTTCATTTCTTTTTTTCCAAATACTCTCTGAGAATCTTAGTATTTGTTCATTATTTTTCCTAAATTATCCAAAGATACAGATATATTGGAAAGCTGTATTAAATCATAACTCCAATTTATGGAAATATTCACTTCTATGGTTTTAGTAAACACATAGCTCTGATTATTCCATTTAAGGAAATCAACATGTGATAAACATCATACGAAAGGTAATTGTAAGTTATGATCTACATCCTGATCTGTAACCAGACAAATATACTGGAGAGCTACTTCTATAAACATTTGAAAAGAAGAAGGCATAATGTTCCTCTCGCACAAATTAACAGAGTGCTGCAATAAGCATGGATCATAGACAGGCGAATGCTGCCCACAAATTAACCCATTTTTAGTCTGTGTACAATACTCAATTTTGTATGTTTTTCCTCTCATATCTATATAATTACCTTCAAATCGTGGCAACCAATACTCATACCCTTCTGGTAGGAGAAATATCATAGGTAATACCGTAAACTGACACATAACAGTGGTATCAGTAGCATTATAATGTGAAAACTGTCCTGTGCAGTATTGCGGAGTACAGTATGTTACTTCAGTATATAATTTAATCCAATCTGTATCAGGTACCCATTTATGAAACAACTGCCACCAAACATTTTCATTCTGTAACATCAATTCAGTTTGTATTTTATTCTTTTGAATATCCACATACAAAGACTGCAAAGTGCATTTTGTCCAATTTATAAAAACTGTCATGTTAACATCAGATTTCAACTGATGTAACTGCATGGCATCAATCTGAGAGATGTCATCCCCCACTGTTTTTAAACGATTAGCTAGAATTTCAGTATCAGCTGCATTAATAATGCCTAATGCCTGTGCCTAGGCCTCCTAGCAGAGTATTATACCAAGCTCTTTTGTATTGGCATTTGCCTGTGTCTGGGAATGTAATGTTAAAATGTACTACAACCTTTTGATACTGTCTGTCTACCTTTTTACAGGTAGAAGGGATTTTAACCAAATGGTGTGTATGAACAGAGTAAGTTTACTTGTTAATATTGATAGAACATATGCCTAATGTATGCTGCCTGTAATGACTGTGGTATTAGTACATATACTTGTACCCACCTTTAGCTAGGGGTAATGTATCTGCAAAGTCAATTTGGATGGCATACCAAGGTCCATCCGCTGGAGTTACCCTTAATAACTGTAGCTTTTTTAATTGAGCATTAACCTGCAAACATATTAAGCATTCAGCATGCACTAAATCACATATTTTCTTTAGCTGTGGATGCCAGTACTTGTTATTTACAATAGGCCATAATGTTTGTGTGCCCAAATGTCCCATTACCTGATGATTAATATTTACTGTTGTGCCTGTTGGTATGGAATATAAGGAAGACTACAATCGTCTTCAAAACATTTTGCATAATATTGCCCTGGACTGTCTCCTACAAGAGTACATTTTTCAAATTCTTTCTTCAGTCCAAACTTAGTTTGGATCTGCAGCAAATCATGTTGCAAATTTTGAGTTGAAAATGTCTGTATGGCATGTATTGCAGTAGTTTTATATGGTACACCAGAAAGGTGTTTTGTGTGATACAATTGCATTCCTTCCCTGGCTGCCTTTTTTGCCATTTGATCTGCATAGTTATTTAACTGAAAACTGTCATTTGTAGCTTTTTGTTGAGCTTTTATCTTTAAAATACTGTAGTAACCCACAAGGGACTGAGTACGAACTAAATTTTAAATAGCCTGTAAAACAGAAGCATGTTTGAGTGGCTTGCCCATATTATCAACAAACCCTCTCCTTGCCCATGCAGACATATGCAGCTGCAGAGAATTAACTATGTATGCACTGTCTGTAAAAAAAAAATTCCTTCATATTCCATGAAGTTAGATAAGTAATACTTATCTCCTGCCTTTACTGTAATGGTTTCATTATGTATGTTTTAGGATGTAGAAGCAAGTATGTTCTCTAATATTGGCATGTTGTTTCCTGGAGGACTATACAGAGCAATTATGCAAATGTTTTTATGATTAAGTTTTAATATAGAGATTTGTACTTTAGCTGGGGAGAAGTTGGGTGTTGGTTTTAAATAGGGAAGTAAACTATATTTGCTAGGGAAGAGTATTGCTACTCCCCCTCCTGTCTTGTGGGAATGATTGGCTCTTAAGCATGAGTAGCCTGGGGAAGAAATTCTGTCTCTTTAACATATGATTTCAGCCAGGTTTTGGTAGCAGCTGTAATATCAGGATTGTTTTGTGAAATCCACACCTGGAGTTCAGGTATGTTGTTTCTAATGCTTTGGAGACTTGTGGCTGATAGCATGAAAGAAACATGAAAGATTTGCTAGGGCTGGGCAGGGAGAGTTGGGGCTGGGTTGGGTTATATATCACCACACTGGGATGTGCTGCTTTGCCAATTTATGTAGTTTATACTTATCAGTTTTTTCCTAAGGGTGGACAGCAGAGTGAGTGTAGCAAAAGTTTAAGCTGAGTAATACGCTTAAGATATCAGTATCTAACAAAAGACTAATCTAAGTAGCTCTGGAATGCATTAAATAAGTATCATTACAAGCACACAAACAGGGTTGTTGGGCAGTTATAGAGAGTGTTGTGATTAGTATAGAGAGAATGCTGAAGTAAAAACCAGAAATTTACTAATTTAAACAGTGAATGTTTAGTACTGGAAGACTGTGTGCATCTGTAAGGCTAATTGAAAGGTATTGTGGCACAATCTAGTGGCAATTGGCTGGAATAATGGGGAGGAGAGACCCTTTGTTGTTGTGCACATATCTTTTAACACCTGGCCTTAGAACTTTACAAAAACTAAGTTGTAATTCACCTATTTCAACAGAAAAGATGTAAGGTGTCAAGATTCTTGCTTCCTGGAGGTTTTATTTAGTTAAAAGATAGCCAGCTTCACTGGGCAAAAAGCAGACTTTGGTTTTTTGCAGTTTAATCCCAGGTGGGAGGGGGGAGCCCCGTAATTAAGAAGCCCACGCAAACTGAAAAATAAAGTTAAATAAGGCAGAATTAGTGCAAAGGTTGCAGGAATGTGAAGTGGAGAGCATGCAATGGATACATATAAAAAGTAGAATTGGTTATTTTGCAAAAATTGTTAAAAAGCTATGTAAAAGCATGGACTAACAGCATTAACATGCAACCTCTAACTCGACTGATATGATTCAGCAGTGAATACACACAATATATTGCAAAATGCAAGGAAGTTTGGCTGTTCTAAGAAAATAATTCTGCAGCTATGTTATTCAGTATGAACTAACAGCAGAATGAACTGCAGTTGCTTAGCCTTCTATAAAAGCAATTTGTAAATTCCAGTCTTTAAGTCTTCTAAGAGCAGTAGTATGCTGTAGTAATACTTACAGTCAGAAAATATGCAGTTGACTTTGATAGGCTTCTGATGTAGATCTTTGGTGAGAAGAGCAGTCTAGGGGAGTTTGCTTATGCGTAGTGGGTCAAGGAAATTGACAAAAGTGAGGCTGTGGGTTGTGGTGAACCTGATAAAGTTCATTGAATTGTTAAGGTGGTCCAGGAATTGTTGAAGAAATTGCAAGCTGTTGTTTCAAATGATAAAAATATCATCAGAAAAAGTGAGGTATCACCCCATGTGTGGAAAGTTGTAGAGGTGGCCTCCTTCCTATATGCCCAATTCTGTGTTTGCTAGACTGGTCACCATAGCTGCTACCATGGCGAAAATTCATCTTCAAAAGGAAAGTAGTAGTTGAGCAGGATCATCACTGGGGCCATTGCCTTGAACACTGCCTTGCCAAATGAGTTTCTTAAGTTCAGTAAAAATTGTGGTGGCCCAATTTCCTAAGGTTCACTATGCAGTCAACCAAAAATGAGATATTTAGGCCTGGTGGTTTTCCTGTTCTCAATAAAATCTGCCATTCTAATTCCTTCTTCTCTAGTCTGTCATTTTTATTGCCATCCAGGTATTCAATGACCTGAAATGTGAAGGTGTTGTGTCCGACATGTTACTTAGTGTGCTTGGCCAAGGAGTTGATAAGGGTCGCCTGGACATACGTTGGTGCATTTATGTGCTATCTGGGTCTTTAACTTATTGATAGTGTTTCCTACATAAAAAGCCAGACAAAGATTGAATTGTTCTCTGTACACAACTTTGTGAAAGTTGCAGTTAATGTAGCCTGTGCTCCGAAATTTCTTCTGCCTGTTGGGGTAAAATAAACTGCCCTGGTTGCTCAAGAATCTCCAATAGTTGCACAAAAGCGGGCTGCATTAATAGGTGCCTTTCCTAAGTTGTAAGTTCTCTCCTGGCACTCTTTTTTGTACATAGTATGTTATGCTCTTGTTTATACAGATGGTAAAAGCCTGTTTTGGGGGTAGGATATTATTCAGAGTCTTTTTCTTGCTAATAATGCACCAGTTTTTCTCAATTGCTCTCCGGATGTCATTAAACTACAATGAAGAGGTAAAAGTGATGCTAGTCATCCACCAGTCATTGTCCCAGTGTCTGGTGAGGTTACAGAGATATCTGTCAGTCTGGTCTAAGGAATGCTGCAAATTGGGGTCATTGTTTTCTTCATGAATAATGATAGGGTCTTTGATTTGATTGAATAATCTATTGTAGTATCCTTGAGCCTTTTTGTAGTTCTGTGTTGCTTTTTGTGATTCTTTTCTTAGTCATGTCCTTGAGATTTAATTACATTTATTTTTGTTCTCTGTGGATGCGTGCTGCTGTTGTGGTGTAGCAAGTTGACCCGGATGGGTTTTCAGTACAAATCATGGGTGAGTAATCCTGTCTTCAGATGTGAGAGTCTTGTCTTCATTTTCATCTTTATCATATAGTATTTGTTTGTTTCAGGATTAAGTGGTTGTCAGAACAAAAGAAACCATTCTGGTTACCCCATGTAATATCCTGTTTGGTAAGATCAGACCACAAAATGGTCTCATTTGAAATAAATATAGTCTGAAAATTAACTGCATAGTGGTTGTGGGTGGTGGTAAAGCAGAGGAAACTCATGGAATTGTTGATGTGTTAAAGAAACTGGTCAGGAAGATCCCATTCCAAATAATAAAGATGTCATAGACAAAGTAGAGATAACAGTGGGTAAAAGGGGGAGTTCTACACATGTTCCTCTTCCCATTTTCACACTGCGGTTTTAGCTAAGATGGGGCCAAGGCTGCGCCCATTGCAATTTCTGTCATCTGTTTAAAATATTTACCTTCAAACTGAAAATAGTTATTGATAAACAAATAAACTGTACTTCTACTTTAAGGATTTATTACATTGGTTCAGATTGTCAGGGCTGTTGTATCTGGATTTTGTGGTCTTTTTGCATTTGGGTTTCAAACTAGCCATTTTACATTAAGAAGGTTTTTTTTTTCCCACACTCTTGATTTTTAAACAAGAAACATCTTTATTGAATTATCACTTATGACACAGGCAATCATACATATTGTGACACCCATGCCCTGGCCCAGAAATCAAGGAGCCTCAATCCTCACCACTAACACCAGTGAGGGGCATCTCATATAGGAGGAAAGGATAACAAATACACACAGTAAAGTGCAATTTCCCTTAAGAGCACACAGAGATCACAATCAGTCCAGGGCTGATCACTCCCTTGCTCTCCAGGTCCCCAATAAGACTCCCTATTGGCACAGCTATAGGGTCCAGATCTCAGCCTAGTGGGCAAGCTAAAACTTCCAGCACCCTCTCTGTCCAACCAATGCTTCGTGTCCCTGCCCAAGTAGTTTACACACACCCACACACACACACTTTGAGAAGAGTTTATACAACCACACAGACACTCCTGGGGAAGGCTGGCACAGGTTCTCCAGCTGTGCCCCCTTTTTCTCAGACTATACGGTAGTACCATCTGCCTTCACCCACTAATATTTATCAGCTACTCAAAGGCCCTTAAAAGGGTGTCCAATTATTAATGTGCAATATTATTAGCCAATTGGCAGTATAACCCATGGCTAAAGCTGTTGGAGTGGCTTTATACAATTTTACCAAAGGCATGCAAGTATTCTAAAGAGCTTAAATTATCTCTACAAAAACAGCCACAGTTGAAAGGTTTAAAAATATTTAATAACACATACTTTTTACTACACAGTGCTAGTCAAGAGTTCAGAGATCACAGAGAAATACTTGAAATAATTCATTAGTACAGTTCTGACATCACAGAAAAATGCTTAGTCTAATCTTTCTAGTTTCTAGCTATTTCTAAGAGAAAACACAAGTCTAAGATAAACTTACATATAGAGCAAGACAGTGCTGATGAGTTGGATGGTCAAGACAAAATGCTTAATGCTCTCTGATTCTCTCTGTTTTTAAAATAATATTCCTGGTTCACATTACATCATTCTTCACACTTTCCTGGGTTTTCAGGCTAACAGAAACTACATTTACATTCTTCACCTCTGGGCAGAAACCAGAGCAATAAAGGACATTTATGCATGCAAATTCTGGCCATTAACTCTGGCCTTAAAACAATAGGTAAGGTGCCCCACTCTAGACTCACTGGCTCCGAGTCCTAATATCAAAGCGTCACAACATACTTTACTTGGTCAGTAGAGTGCATTGTTGTTACATTTTTTTCCAGTTCCACATGTAACTCTATTTTTACCATTTAAGACAACAAGCCTGTGGTTTACATTAATATTTACAGATGACAGAATTATATCCAAAATTTAGTCTGGCTAGGCTGGCAGCCTTCATCTATCTTCACCCAAGCTTCAGACATATAAATGGAAACAAAGCATAGTGACATAATTTCAGTTGCAAGCATTATGCATCACATGCAATCTTCTACAAGGCATTGTCAATCAGACATTACATAGCTCATTCAATTACAGACTTCCCATAAACCTCATTCCTACCCCAGAACATTATTTTGCATGTATTGTTCGTCCAATTCCAGTTTTTACTATGTAACTTTCTCCTACCCTTTTTCTAAAGATCCCACTTCCAGTTCTTTTATCTCCACTACTATATTCACTACTTCTAATACAGTTAGCTTTGACTTTGCTTTCCATTTTCTAGTCATTTTTTGGCAGCCACCAGAATTAAACTCCCCAAGGCCTTACTATGTCTATGCAGTTCTGATGCTGTATCACAGCTCAAAAAATCATTTCCTTAGTTACACCAATTTGTTCACCCAGTATTTCTGACAGAGCAGTCTGCAGGGAATTTTTAAAGTATGCTAAATCATTACACATCCAAAAATATGTTTTCAATTTTCTTTCTTCCCCATCATGCATCAAACATTTGCAATCTGTCTGAGGAAAAATTCTTTGGAGTCTGCTTGGGGTATAAAAATAGCTATGCTAACACTTCCAAGCAAAAATCCTAAATATTCTAGAATGTGTTGCATATTTGGGCACCATAAATATATCCTCTCTTTGTTTCTTTGTGAATTACTTATCCAGTCTCAATTGCCAATCCTAACTAACCTCTTCTGATTGATCCCTATATTTTTCATGCAGTATTTTATATGTCTTTCTAATTATCCCTTTTTAACAGCAGTTTCTGGCCTAGATTCTCCTAAAAGCTGTACCAGTGCTGTTTTTTTTTCACATAGGGGTATCCATGTTCCTTTCCCTCTGCCTATACTTTGATATCAATCCTTGCCAGGGAAAGCAATTTTAAACCTGCAATCCGAATTTGTTCTTTTGTTTTCAAAAACATTTTTTTTTTCATTATAAACATACGCAGATGTACATATAAATACAATAAAACAATAACAAAACTGTTTACAATATTTAGATTCATCCATGATAATCATTTTATTCATGAGAAGTTATCAGTATTTGTTCAAAAGGTTTTCCAATTTTTGCCATGCTGTTTTTTATGAGTAATGTTATGAGTAGTATAACAAATGGTTTGCAGTTCTTTTTTACAAACAACTTTTGCTAAATTAATAAAATATGTAAACATCAAATCTTGTTTACTTTTCCAATTCAAAGTAATAACTTTTCTGGCAATTGCAAGAACTGACCAGGGTAACTGAATTTGAGATTTAGGTATTCCATTAGGTATAGGAACATTGAATAGGATTAGTGAGTTAGAAATATGACAGTTATCAGACCATAAAGCATTTACAAAATATCTGAAGTCTTTCCAGTATTGAACAACATTTCTATATTCAATGAACATGTGAACCCAGTTGGCCTCTGGTAATTCATCACATTTCCAACATTTACTTTCAATGTTTTTGAGTCTTCCACGGTGGTACAGCGGTAGCATTGTTGCCTCACAGCAAGAGGTTCTCCCATTCAATTCTCGGCTGGAGTGCAGGGAGTGCCTTCTGTGTGGAGTCTGCATGTCCTCTCCACGGTTGGATGGGCGCTCAAAAGACATGTGTAAATGGGTGTGCTTTCGTTGAAGGTTGAACATCGAGCTGGCACCTCGACGTTCGTGAAAATCTACTGCCAATCATTAGCAGACCGGAGTTCCACTGTGGCGACCCCTAACCAGGAAAAGCCAATAGACAACAGCAACAACTTTCACTGTTTTTGAGTATAAGATTTATTTTATGTGGAGTATAGAAACTCCTATTCATAGATTTCCATGTATAAAATCTCCAATATAATGAAGAAGAGATGCCATATTAGAATTCAATAACAGTTGTTTGGATTCATCAGATATTTGTTCTCCATTAGACTTTACATAGTAATCCCAAAAATCTGAGTCAAACTTTAGTGCGTCTTCTATTAGTATCTTATAGATAGGTGAGATACTTAATTTTTGATTATCTGTCTTTTCAAGACACCTAATAAAAAGCTGAATCAAACTAGTTATCGATTCAGTCTCAAGGTTGATTGATACTTTCATTTTGTTTTCTATAAACTGTCGTAATGAGTGTATAAACAACCAGCAGTCGTAACTATTATCAAAATTGCATAAAAGAGAATTTAGTGGTTTAATTCTCTTATTTTCAATAAACTGATGCCAGAATATCAAGTTATTTTCCTTTAATTTTTGCATCGCATTGATGTTGAAAGAATCTAGTTAATCAGGGAAGTATGCTGTAGGGAATATAAGAAATAGAAATTGTTTAATGTTGTAATTACAATCAATTATATTTTTAAAGTTATTAAATATTTGATTGCCATAAGAAAAATGATCAAACGTCTTATTAAATAAAAAAATTCACGTAAAAGCCAATGAACTCTATTTATTCCCTATTGTTCCTTAAATTGATTTTCTATAGTTCTGACATCAGTTATATGAATCTCAGGTATTGTTTTCCAGCCAGATATATAGGTAGGTGTGATCCAGTGTAATATTACATTAATTATAACTGATTTGGATTAAAGATCTAAGCTAGGGAATGCTATTCCATTAGTGTTCCAAGCTCTAATTTGCCATTTATATGCAATCCTATGTTTTAAGGGGAACCATAAAAATTTAAGTAGCATGGAATCTAATTTTTTAAATAGGTTTTTGGGAGGGGGTAGTATCAATGACTGTATATAAAACAAAAGTTTAGGTAAAATTATCATTTTAATTAAAGAGAGCCTGTCCTCCATTTTGAAGAACATTTAATGTTAAGTTGTCTATCTCGCCTTCATTCTTGCTGGTTGGGTTCGGAGCCGATCCTCGGCTCCGACTCGGCCATCTTCAAAAGCTCGAGAGTTGTTTACTGGCTCGAGGCCTCCCCATATCCCATGATGCCTGGTGCTAGATACCCAGATCTCATTTGCCGCTTCTGCTGCGAGGTTGTCTTACTGGCTCAGGTCGTATATTTTCATTGTTTTATCTGTTTTTTGACAAAAACTATTAGGATTTTAGTGTAGATTGTTAGTTGTAGTTACAATCTTTCTTAGGATATCTTTGTTGTACCTATATATTTTTTTTCTTACCTGAATTCCCCTTCAGAAAACTCGTTTTAGTTAGAGAGTTTTCCCCTCCCCCCCTCACTTCCTTAAGTAGCCGTTTAAGTTAGAGGCTAACCTTTTTTCCTTTAAAAAAAAAAAAAAAAAAATTAGTATTTACCTAGTTTAGTCTTATTTGTTTGTTGGCAGCATAGAATATTGTGTCTATTTCTTGGCTGTGGAAACTTTGTGTGTGATAGTTATTATATCCTAAAATTTTTGTGTATTGTAGTTGGTGTTCCTTCCTTAGGTATGTCCAAAGATACTAAGGTGTCCGGATTCAAGAATTGTGACTCATGCTGTCAGAAGATGTCTCTGACAGATGGTCACACTTCTTGTGTCTATTGTTTGGGCGCTGTGCACCTGCAGGACTCTTGTTCGGTTTGCCATGCTTTCAGCCCAAGAGTCCTGCAGGAGTGTAGGAATAAGTTAATCCTACGGGGTTTACTTAAGCCCGAGGATTCGGCTAAGGCTCAGCCCGTGAAGTCCTCCAAGCCACCTAAATCTTCAGCTCCCAATTCGGAGCCATTGTTGGGTGAAGCTGCTACTCCTGCCTCGGTTCCGGCCGGAACCGATATGCCTGCCTCCCAGTCGGTTCCGACACACACTTCGGAGCCGTCGGGGAGTCGAAAGAGATCTAGGTCTCCCTCCCTGGAGTTGATATGCTTGGCTCCGAGGTCTCCTCTGCTCCAATTGGAGTGCAGTCATCGGTCCTCCCACTCTTCTCGGTCATCAAAGCTTTCAGATCACGACGTGGAGAGAGTGGTCAGTAGGCTGTTGAAATCGCAGGCCCTAGCAATAAGTTTGTCCACCACCCCCCCATCAGGGGTCAACTCCGTCGATGTCTGCAGTTATTCCTCCTCCGACTCCTCCATTGAGTTCAGAGCCGGAGTTGGTTGGGGTTCGAGTCATGGAACTGTCGGCACCGATACCTTCTCCTTCTGTTCCATCATTGGCTCCGATCACTTCCTTGGTACCGTCCTTGGAGGGATCTGGGCGCTGAGACTCCCTCATCTGCTCCGAGGGGGCGAGTGGCATTGGACCCTTGTCTGACCCCGTTCTCCCTTTGGAGCTTCGGCGCAGGTGAGCTCGGCTCCTATATCGGCTTCGGAGCCTTCCTCCTCGGTGCAGAGAGGGATTCCGATCTCTTCGGAACCGGAGCTTTCTCAGCATCCAAACAGGGATGCCTTTGAGGTCATGAGGAGTGTGCTGGCCCCTGAGTCAGCCCCAGGATCATCCCCATCGGCTCCTCCCCACATGGTGCCTGCGTCTGCCTCTGCCCCTTCTCCAGACCCCAAGCGTGGTGAACCAATGCTCCAGGTCACCCCTTTGGGTGTATCTTCCTCTTCCGAGGCCTTCCCTGATCATTCAGAGGAGCCACGTCGTAAGAGGAAGCATGTTGACTCCCCTGAGTCTTTCACATCAGATGCCGACTTAGAGGATTCGGAAGGGTCCCCGAGATCCAACTCTGAAGATGTCTCCTTCTCAGACATCCTTGAGATGCTTAGGCAGAGGGGGAACTGGACTACCCTGAGCCCTTCTGAGGATGAGTCGGTATTCCTGAATGCATTTGGATCGTCTCCGCCTTTCAACCCACTGATGTCTGTGGTGGCTCAGAAGACATGGTCAGCTCCAGACACAGTGGAACCGACCCCCAGAAGACCCGCTAAATTTATAACTGCACCACAGGATAAACAGTTTTTGACAAAAGGTGTTCCTGTTGATGCCATGGTGGTAGCAGCAGCTACAAAGAAGGAGTTGGCTGAAACTTCTTCATCTGTCCATCCCCCTAACAAGTAGTCCAGGACGATGGACAGATATGGGAAGCGGATGTTCTCTTGAGCGACCTTTTCCATGAGGTCTCTGAATTATTTGTGCCACTTTACCCATCTTCAAAGGGATCTCCTTAAAGAGCTTGGAGATACCCTCCAAGATCCATCAGCTGAGGGGGGCCCAGGCTAAGGCTGCCTCCCAGCTGGCGACTCTTAATTCAGTGATGAAGTCCTCCATGAGGCTCATTTCTTATGCAGCCGATGGTGCGAGTAGAGCCGCGGGCACAGGCGTTGCCCTAAGGAGGCATGCTTGGATGTGGCTATGTAACTTTGTGGAACCTTTCAGAGCGTCTTTCACCAACACCCCCTTTGATGGTTCCTCTCTTTTTGGATCACAGTTGAAGGACACCCTTACCAGGTGTGAGCAGGAAGGCAAGACTCTCTCTGCCATGGGAGTCCGTTTTTCCACTCCTTCCAGACCATATCCCAATGGTCAGAAGAGTGGACAGATGTGGTTCCAGAAATCCCAGGGATCCTTGCCGGACACACGTGGTGAGGTCGCATCCAGGGGCAGGGGAGGGAACAATAACAGATGCCGCCCTCGTGGCAGAGGGCGTCCGCAAAACCAGGGCAGTAGAGAATCCTTCTCTGACAAGCCCTTCCAGCATCCCTGAAGGGTTGCCCGGCTGCCCACCTCTGGAGGCAGTCGAGGGAAGATTATCGCTGTACCCAAGAGCCTGGCAAGACATAACACAAGACAAATGGGTACAGTCTGTTATATCCAGAGGCTACAGAATTCCCGTTGTTCGCACTCCCTTATTGTTAAACAAGTCCCTTCCAGATGTTCCACCCAATCTAAGGGATCAAGCAGTTCAAGAAGTTTCAAAACTGCTAAGAAAAAGGGCCATCCAGCAAGTCCCAGCAGATCAGCAAGGATCCGGAATTTACTCAAGGTTCTTTTTGGTACCAAAAAAGATGGAGGACTGGAGACCCATTCTGGATCTCAGCAGACTAAACAGGTCTGTACAAAGAACGAAGTTTCGGATGGTCACACTACAGTCCATTTTACCCTTTCTGGGTCAGGACAATTGGATGTGCTCTATAAATCTTCAGGATGCGTACTACCACATCAAAATGGACAGACGCTCCAGAGGATTCCTTCGCTTCCAGCTGGGAGCCAGCCATTATCAGTTCAGAGCTCTGCCCTTTGGTCTAACCACAGCCCCCAGGGTGTTCACCAAATGTATGGCAGTAGTTACCGCTCACCTGAGATGGCAAGGATTCCAGGTGTTTCCATATATAGATGACTGGCTCCTCACTGCTACCACCAGGCATCACCTTCTGCGAGCCAGAGACTACACTATCCAGACTTGCTCCAGACTAGGTATCACAATAAATTTAGAAAAATCTGCATTGTCGCCCTGTCAGTATATCACCTTTATAGGCGCAAATTTAAATAGAAAAGACATGTCAGCCAGCCTTCCACCACCAGACAGGGTGTTAGTCATTTGCCAACATGTGCAGGTCTTATTAGGATGCAAAAGAATTCAAGCCAGATTCGTCCTCCAAACTCTGGGTCTCATGGCAGCAGCGATCATACTCATTCCTCTAGCTCGTTTTCACATGAGGATTCTCCAGTGGCTTCTTTTCACCCAATGGTCCTTCCAGCAGCTTCCAATATCTCACATGATTATGATCACAGAAGCATGCAAAAAGCACCTTGCGTGGTGGATGGTCTCCACATCACTGCCCCAGGGCAGACCATTTGTACTCCCCCCTCCAGTTGCTACGGTGACCATGGATGCCTCTCTGACCGGGTGGGGGGGACATTATCAGGGCAGAACAGTCCAAGGCACCTGGCAACCTCACGAGTACCATCTGCATATAAACGTCTTGGAGATGAGGGCCGTGCTTTTAGCGTTGCAAGCTCTTCAGGACTCTCTTCCTACTGGGACCATTGCAATTCAAATGGACAATATGTCAGTAGTGTGGTACATCAACAAGCAGGGCGGAACCAGGTCCTACCCCCTATGTCGAGAAGCACTCAGACTCTGGCAGTGGGCGATCTCTTCCCAATGGTTTCTGATCGCAACGCACATCCCTGGGAGATCCAACGTCATAGCAGATAGGCTGAGCAGAGCAATTCTCATGCCTCACGAGTGGTCTCTGAATCAGGTAGTGGCGGACCAAATCTTCCGCAAATGGGGCCAACCTTGCTGTGACATTTTTGCCACCCCCTTCAACAGCAAGTGCAGCAATTTCTTCTCTCTCCTTCCACTTCCTGGACATTCTCCCAGAGACGCTCTAGTTCACGATTGGCCTCAGGGACTTCTGTATGCATTCCCTCCCTTTCCCCTAATCCCGAAGCTAATACAGAAAGCTACTATATTGGGCTGCAAAATGATCCTCATTGCTCCTTACTGGCCTCGACAAATATGGTTCCTGTTCCTGCATCATTATCTTCTCGAGGAGCCTTGGACTCTGGACCCAGTTCCGGACCTTCTGATCCATCAATCGGGTGGGCTGCACCAATCCCTGCAATCTCTCCAGCTCACTGCTTGGTTGCTCCACTTCCAACTTTAGCCAGACTTCCTGATATCTCCCCCTCTGTGCGCGAAATTATTTTATCTTTGCACAAGTCTATGACTAGAAAAAACTTACGCTAGTAAGTGGAAACATTTTTTTTCCTGGGCAGAGGCAAAGAGTATAGACCCCTTTTCAGCCCCTGTACACCACATTATGGAATTTCTTGCGGAACTCTTTCATGCTGGGTCCACTTCTGCTGCAATTAGAGTTCAGTTAGCTGCAGTTTCAAATTTTCACATTGGCCTGTTGGAAAATAATATCATGTCTCATAAGCTAGGGACCACTCGGCTCAGGCCCCCAGTGAGAGATCCTCCACCTCCGTGGGATCTAAATTTGATTCTAGCTTCTCTAATTTTGCCCCCCTTCGAACCTGCAGCATCTTGTTCTTTGAAGTTTTTATCTTAAAAAAACTTTCTGGTAGCGATTACTTTAGCCAGAAGAGTTTCGGAACTCCAGGCTCTTTGTATCCTTCCTCCGTACCTAGTGTTCCACAATGACAGGGTTGCTCTCAGGACTAATCCTTCCTTCCTAAGGTCTCTTCTGAGAATAACTTGAATCAGTCCATTGACCTTCCTGTGTTTTTTCCCAACCACTCCAACAGGGCGGAATATAAATTGCATCAGTTAGATGTTCACAGGCAACTACGCTTTTATTTGCATAGAACTAAGGACATCAGAAAATCGGACCAGCTTTTCCTTTCCTATGCTGAGGATAAACAAGGTCTTTCACTTTCAAAAGTAACCTTATCCAGGTGGTTGACTACTGTTATCACATTTATCTATCAACTGAGGAATAAAGAATTGCCTGTTAAACCAAAAGGTCACTCCACCAGAGCTTTAGCCACTTCTGTGGCCTTTCAGGCTAGGTTGCCCATGGAATCTATTTGTGCTGCGGCTACGTGGGCCAACCCACATACTTTAATTTTGCATTACAAGTTGGATGTGGTTTCCAGGAGCAGAGCTGATTTTGGTTCCACTGTTCTGAAGAGTTTGTTCTGATGAGCCAACCAGGATTTTAGGTGCTAGGGACGCTGTCCCAACCAGCAAGAATGAAGGAGAGATAGATAACTTAACATAAAGAAGTTATGTACCTACCATAACGTTCCATGTTAGTTGTCTTCTTCTCGCCTTCTTTCTTGTGTCCCACCCTCCATCCCCCTATCCTAGTAGACCGAGAAGAGTTCCTTATGGTTTTTCACTGGCGGAGTCTTCTCTGGCTATTCCTCTCTGCCTAGTAGCCTCTCTGGTAGGGTTTATGCATTATAGGATAGGATTCCTTCCTTTTTATGTCTGCAGTTAGACTTACCAAACAAGATCTGGGTATCTAGCGCCAGACATCATGGGATATGGGGAGGCCTCGAGCCAGTAAACAGCTGTCGAGCTTTGGAAGATGGCCGAGTCAGAGCCGAGGATCGGCTCTGAACCCAACCAGCAAGAAAAAAGGCGAGAAGAAGACAACTAACATGGAACATTATGGTAGGTACATAACTTCTTTTTCCATATTTTGATTAGCCCCACTAATGATGGCTATTAAATTATTTTAGTTTAGTTTAACAGAGTCTTTCAATATGGAGTTAGCAGGGTGGCCTAATGGTTAAGGTGTTTGCCTTACAAACACAAGGTGCAGGGTTTGAGTCTCACAAGGGATAATTGGCTAGGCTTAAAATGGCTTGCCAGGGCAGTTAGCTTAATACTAACCTATGAACCTATATACTCTTTTTACTGACACCCAAATATTCTAATACATCATTCTCCCAATTAAACAGGCTAGTCTTGTTTAGGTTTTTGTTAATTAGAAAATGTTTTGGATTTATTATAATTAAATTTAAGCCCTGAAATTCTTTCAAACTTGCTTAAGGTATTTATAACATTATGCAAAGAACCATTACTATAACCTAAAGTTAACATATTATCAGCAAATAATTGTATCTTAGGACAGTAGTCCTTATTAGCCTTTTATATTTTGCTTGTTTCTGTTATATGTAGCAAAAGGCTCTATTGAAAGAGCAAACAATAATGGTGACAAAGGACAGCCTTGTCTAGTTCCCTTGAAGATCTCTAGTGGTGAGGATCGACATGATCCGATTTTCACATAAGCTTGTGCCCCACTATAAATTTTCATTAATAAGTTGACAAAATCTGAGGAGAATTCAAAATCAATCAGACGTCTTTGTAGATAAGACCAGCTAATAGATTCAGGAGCCTTTTCTATGTCTAGGCTGATAATAGTTGTTTTTTGTATTTGCAAAAGCCGAAAGAAGAAGAATGCTATGTCTATTAATGACAGTAATTTAATAATGTTATGTTGCACTTTTCTATGAAGAATGAACCCTGTATGATCATTATGTATTAGATTAGGTAATATTTTCTTTATCCTATTAGTTAATATTGTCATGAAAATGTTATGATCCGTGTTTAGTAACGGAATTGGCCTATATGAATCACAAGATTTGGGGTCCTTACCTTGTTTAATATGGGGGGAGATAATTTGAGTATTTCCATGATGGGGGTGTTATACATTTTTGCTTAACCATAGTAAAGGCACTCATCATTTTCTTTATTATATATTCAGGAACAAAGTTACACATAGTTCAGGAATTATTTCATCCAGTCCTGGAGCTTTATTATCTTTTTCACTTCTGTTAGTGTTGTCACTAAAACTGTCACTTTTATATTTAATCTCATTAATAAGATTTTGATTGTTTATTTTTTTTAGATCCTACCACTATTTTATGTAGATATTTGGGATTTACAGCATAAGATTGTAATTTCAAATTTTCCAGGTTTATGGCTACTTTATAGTTCAGAACTTCTAAGTATTTTTGATTTAACCTAGTAATTTTGTTATGTGCTACATTGTTATTTGGTTTTGTGTCCATTTTTATCTTGTCTATGTTTTTTTGTCAGTCTAAAAGTTTGTTATCCCACTTTCTCCTTTTTGTAAAGTACCAAGATTTTGTTCTACCATATATATAAACTTTAAAGGTGTCCCATAGTATAGTATCAATCACTTCACCATTATCATTTGTTTCCTTAAACATGTATATTTCTTTCATTACCCATTCCCTAAAGTCTTTTAACTTAGTTATGTAAGCAGGAATTCTCTGTAGAAATCTTAACTCATCTGTATGCATAGTTAATGTAAAGTTTATAGCATTATGGTCCGAAAGTGGACAAGTCATTATAGATACGTCACTTATTTTAGAGTATATATTATTTGATACAAAGACCTTATCAATCTTTGTTTCTGTGCCAAACTGATATGAATATTGAGTATAGAATAAGGAATAATGTTCTCTTAGACCATGTATATATTTAAGGTTCATCTGGTTTGTAAAGTCATTTAACTTCTTGGCTTGAGATGTTAGTTTTATTTTACCATTTTTAGAAGTATCATTGCCTGATAATAGGCAGTTAAAATCACCTGTTACTATAATTTCCCCTTTTGCATTT
Organism: Protopterus annectens; assembly: GCF_019279795.1. Lineage (NCBI taxonomy): Eukaryota > Metazoa > Chordata > Ceratodontiformes > Protopteridae > Protopterus > Protopterus annectens. Next base: position 1,480,514,311 of record NC_056729.1, read on the forward strand.
AAAGTAATCATGTCCAGATATTTGTCAACATATTTAGTACTCAGTCCTGGTATCCAGTATGTATTAATCAAAGTATAATACTTCCTATTGATTTCCAAAATAACCATGCTTAGCATCCCATCTTTATCTGAAATTGTATCTATAATTCTTGGCATACTATAAGTATTTTTCCATAGAATAAGAGTGCCCCTTCTCTTGGTCTTAAAACATGAATCAGCCAGAATGGTATAGCCATTGAATGAGTACTTTTGTAGATCTTTTTTAATAGTTGGGTTTCCTGTAAAAAGATGATCTGGGCTTTATGCATTTTGATACATTTAAGCAAACCAGCTCTTTTGACATTATTGTTCAAACCAGTAATATTTAATGATAAACATGTATAAGCCATTGACTATAATGTGTATGTTATTACTAACTGAAAGACCTTTCTTCCGTGTTGACTTGAAATCTACTGAGAACTTACTTATCATGGATGTATAACGTGTATTAAGCACTACTTTCAAAAACTCAAAACTATTTACAAACACATACATGAAACATACAATTTCTGGTTTAGTTAAAAACTTAATTAAACCATCCATCCACCACCTCTGCAATAGCAAAAGACACAAATTATCCATCTCTGCTTAGAATATAGTATATAAAAAAAAAAAGAAAAGTATTATGAAAGCGACCAAAGAAATCTGAATCCATGAAATATACAGTTGAGTCATCAGCCCCAGAAACAACACTAGCACCCCCACAAACTCTATACCTCTTCCAAACCCTCCTAACTCCTTCTCTCTAAAAGCAGTATCAACTAACTATGTAAAGTCATTACTCTCTAAACTTAAACCTTACTCCCCATCTGTTGACAAGCTACCCTCTTACTTCCTGCAGATTGCCTCTGAACCTCTTGCCTATCCTGTATCCATCTTAATCAACTGATTCATTTCTGAATCCTATGGTCCCCACTGTGTGGAAGAATTTCTTTACTCTACCCATTCACAAAGGGGGCAACTCCTCAGACATATCCAACTTCAGACCGATTGCCATACTCTCTCTCCACTCTCAAAAATCCTAGAGAAATGCATTCACAAGCAGGTAATGTATTACCTTCACCAGGAAAACCTTCTTACACTCACACAGCATGGTTTCCATCCCAAGCATAGTACAACTACTGCACTCATAATTTTCATCAACATAGTCTTCCTAGCTCGTGATAACAATAAACTTGTCTCATGCCTATTCCTTGACCTTTCTAAAGCCTTTGACACTGTCTCTCACCCACTCCTCCTAGACAAACTCACTTACATTTCTCTCCCCCAACTATCTCCTGATTCTCCAGCTATCTCTCAACCCACCAGCAATCAGTTAAATGGCTCTCTGTACTTACCTCCCCTCTCACTGTACAAATGGAAGTCCCCCAAGGGTCCATACCTGGACCACTACTCTTTAATATTTTCACCAACTTGCTCTACTTCTCTTGTCCCCACATCTCTTGTGCAATATGCTGATGACTCATCTGTTATAACCATTGCTGACAACCCAACTGACCTCCACTCAACTACCCAGGCATCCTTCCACACCATTGAGACTTGGCTTAGTGATAACAAACTAATACTTAATACAAAAAAAACTAAGCTCCTACTCTTCCTCCCTAAAAATATCACCGCACTCAAAAGTACATTTACCATCTAATCCTGCAACAACACTATCATCTCAGCTGAATCTAGTACTAAATTGCTAGGTGTTACAATAGATGTTCAGCTTAAGTTGATCTCCATATTACTAACTCGGTAAAAAGAACTCATTAGAAACTTGGACACCTTTTCCGTACCAAGAAATACTTAACTAACACTGCCCGAATAACTCTCTTCTAGGCTTTATTACGCCCAACACTCCTGTACAGCTGCCACATATTCACAAACCTAAATTCTACACTTCTTTCCAGGCTTGAAACTACCTATAATAAGATCACCTGTTTTGCAGCTAACCAAACCTACAAGTCACACCACTGCTTAGCAATACAGCAACTAGACTGGCTAGAATTCCCTCAGCTGCGCCAACTATACCAACTGCAAATCATCCACTCTATCTACCCAGCCTCTCCACTGTCATATCCAAATATTCCCCTGCTAGGATGCTACGCAGCTCAAATCAAGAATTATTAGACATCTACAAACCCAAAACCAAAATAGGCTGCCTTCTCTATAACTATAACCCAGCTATATCCTGGAACCAACTCTCCTTGGAAATAAAATCCCTCCAGAATAGCAAAAGTTTCAAATTAGCCACAAGGAAATACCTAAAAACAAAATGGTCTTGCCACTGTAGCGAACCACCCTGAAAGCACCATCCTTTCTCCTATTTCACCACCTCACTCTTATTGTATCTCTAACACTATTCCCCTGCCTCTTCTACCTCTTCCCTTCCTCTATCACCAACCACTTTGTCGACCATGCAGAACCGGCATCTCCGTACAGTGCGGAATGGAGAGATTTCCATCTTCCGCACTGTGGTGCGATCTCAGAGTTGGTATATTTAAATTCTGAGGGGTGTGGGGGGTGAAGCAGTGTGAAGGTAAGTTTTTGTTCTGTTTTTTTTTTTTTTTTTTATTCCAAGGTCGACATTTGAAATGTCGATCATATGGTCTCGGCCATAAGGTCTTCGACATTCTGAAATGTCGACCATATGAAGTTGATCCATAGATATATAAAATACATTCCAGCATGCATTAAGTAGGCGTTATGCAAACTAAACATTCACTCCCATACACAATATGTCCATTAAACATTGTTAAAATAAATTCATATATACACATTTGTTACATAATTGCTTTCATCTTTAAAAAACTGGCCAAAAAGATGGTGATTCAGCCCATGCAGTCCCATGGCATTAGCTCTTAATTGCCATTCACTTTCTTTATATTCAAGTGTAATCTTATGGGGTCCCCCCTCTGATCAAAATCAACCACTTTGAAAAAAAAAAGTGTGCCCATCATATAAGTGAACATATCTCCACAATGCATTCATGTGATTCTGTTTCTTAATGTCCATAAGATGTGCATATATCCTTTCTTTTAATGATATGTCTGTTTTACCTATATAAAATGCAATGCATTGTCTGTGTAACGCAACATACACTACCATTCAAGTGTTAATTGCACCTCCTGGTATATGTAACTTATCCATACTCATAAAGCTTTATACTCCTAGCTTCAGTAATAACTGTCATTCCCTACTGGTTGTATTCTCTTTTACAGGGATCACAACCATATTCTAGGATTTTTTTTTATATTCCACTCTCTCTCTTATATGTTATTATCGGACCATTTACTATTTTACTTATACCCATCCCCAAAATTTACCATGATTGTCTTAATAGTTTCTGCATCAGTATTAAACATAACAAAAAGAAACCCCTGGTAAACCTGTTATCCACCACACATTTTTGTCACCCATCACTTAAAAAAGATTTATATACCCATTTTTCTTTTATCATATATCATCATATATTAAATCCTCAGGGGTAACCCCAATTTGAGACCATTGACTTCAGTTTATCTCCTTCTTGATAAAACATCTCAAGTAAAAAGAGACCATGCGTGCCAGTCTCACAAGATGTCCTTTTACTAAGGCTCTTTTCTGGTGTATCAGGTAGTGATGAAGAAGGGTATTATAATATGTAAGTTTCCTATATAAATTAGATATAAAACATTTTTAATGTAGTCAAGAAATTAGATATAAAACATTTTTAATGTAGTCAATTACAAGTTCTACATCCAAATATGAAATCCTTTCATAGGATTTATTGAGTGAAAATTTAAAAAAATTAGTAGACTGATTAAGGTACTGAAAAAATTCATTCAACTTAGTTTTAATATCTTTCCAAAATAAAATAATGTCGTCCAAGAAACACCCATAAAAAAAGGAATCCTGATACCCTAAGTTAAAAACATAGTCTTTCTCCCAGTAAGCTATCACAATATTAACAAAAATGGAGGGAAACACTACCGCCATTGCAACTCCTGTCCTATGTTTGAAAATAGTTGCTTCAAACCAGATGTAATTATTATCAAGGACTAATTCCATAAGCATTCTAATGACTCCATTAATGTTGTTATCCAACTTATTTTGACTTAGGTAATCAGTAAACTAATCTAATCCATCCTGATGTGGAATAACTGAGAGTACATCTACCACGTCAGTAGTTACTAACATAAGATGTGAAGTTGTTAAATCTTGCCGTTTATTCTCACTGATGGGTTCGGAGCCGATCCTCAGCTCCAACACGGCCGATAGCAAAGCTCAAGGTTTGCCAGTAGCTCTAGACCAAGCCCCTTATCCCACAATGCACTGCTGGAATTACCTCAGATCTAGTTTGCCGTGGCAAGAGAGATCTTGGTGATCCAGTCAGCTCGGACCATTTTTTGCTAAATCGAAAGTTTTAAAAACTTTCTTCTGCTTCTTTTTGAGAGACTATTCTTATTGTGTGTGTGTGTGTGTGTGTGTGTGTGTGTGTGTGTGTGTGTGTGTGTTTGTGTTTCTTGTTAAAATAATATAGTTTTAAGTAGGTTAGATTGTAGAGATAGTGCCCTGTGTTGGCTTAGTTTTTTCTTAGTGTTGGGCCCTTTCTTAGTCCTATTTAGTTTTAATAATTTTGTACTTGTTATTAGTATTTTTTTAGTGTGGGCCTAGTTAGCCCTGTATTTAACCTATACAGGTTAATTTTGTGGTGTGTCTGTTTATAACATGTTGGGTGAGAGGGAAAAGTCATCCTCCTTGACTACTTTAACCCCCTCATTTCATTTACAACCAGTCCCTACATCCCTCATCTGCTCTCTTCTTCTTAAACTAAAACCTTGTACCTCTTCAGCTGACCTTTTACCAGCAGAATATCTACAGAAAGCTGCAGCAGTAGTAGCCTTTCCTATTTCCATCCTTATAAATAGAACCATTACTGAAGGAACAATCCCATCTATCTGGAAAGTCTCCCACATTATCCCACTGCACAAAGGGGGCAACTCACATAAACTCTCTAACTACCGCCCAATAGCTCTACTCTCTCCTTTAGCCAAAATGATGGAAAAATGTATCCACCGCAAACTACTAGACCACCTACTGCAAAATAACTTACTCGCTATCTGTCAGCACAGCTTTAGGCCTCGCCATAGTACCACCACAGCCCTCATATCCTTTTCTAACTATATTAACAATAACCTAAACAACAATACTCTATCCTCAGCACTCTTTATTGACCTTTCAAAAGCCTTTGATTTGGTCAACCATCAACTTCTGTTGAACATACTTAAGTCTATCTCACTAGACACACAGGCTTTACAATGGTTTAAATCCTACCTTGAAAATAGGCAACAGGCTGTGCTTTGGGAAAATTATCTATCCTCTCACCTTCCTATTACCCTGGGAGTCCCCCAAGGTTCTATCCTGGGCCCTCTCCTTTTCTCAGTTTTCATCACTGATCTTAATCTAATCATTCCTCAAGCAACATGTATCCAATATGCTGATGACTCCACACTAATATGCTCAGCTACCTCTGCACCTCAACTTCAGGCCATTATCCAAACAGTGCTTAACACAGTAGAAAAATGGTTCTTACAGCATAGCCTCCTCCTGAATCCTAAAAAGGCAAAACTACTACTCTTCACTCTCACTCAAACGTCCCCCCCAATTGACTTCACAGTTTTATCCATATATCTCCCGACCCAACTACCAAGCCTCTTAGGGGTAACAATAGACCATAGTCTTAGCTTTGACACACATATTAACACAACAATAAAAACAGTAAACAGAAAATTAGGCTCCCTCTATAAGATTAAACCCATCCTAACTCCAGCAGCTAGAACCACTATTGCCCACACCCATCTAATTTCCACCCTCCTCTACGCCTCTCCCATCTATACCAACCTATCAAAAAACAACCTTAACAAACTAGCTACCTGTTACAACAATATTGCCAGATTTGCTACTGATTCCTCATATAGAACTCACCACTGTCAAAACCTTAAGCAACTAGGTTGGCTAGAACTTCATAATCAACTTCAGTTTCAACAACTTATGATTGCCCATAAGATCCTCTATCTTCCTAAAAAATACTCCTATACTTACTAGCCTTCTAACCCCCTACAGTAATTTGACAACCCTTCGCTCAGCCAATAAAGTACTAGTATCTACAGTCAAATCCAAAAATAAGGCCGGTGATTCTCTGTTTGCCAACACTGTTGGCAAATCCCCTGCTTCCCAAGAAACTCTCATCTCTCTCCAGCAAAACTGCTCAAAAAACAACTCGGAGAATACCTTATTAACCACTGGTTCTGCCTATGTAGTAACCCAGACTAATGCTTCCACCACTTGCTCTGAATCCTACCTACATAACCTTTTGCAATTTAATTCCAGTTCTCTATATGCCTTGGAGAGTAGACCTACCTATACTAATTTAGTCTTTACAACTCTCTCTTATACATGATCCTCTACTAACTATGTACTTGCATAGATTGCTCCTTTCAGCATTAGCTTGCAATCACATATAAATATCTATATAGACTTTCTCTATATTTCTTATTACATGCTGCCTTAAAGTTGCTATGCTACTATAGGATAATGGGATGACTCACTGCTAAACACTGTACCTGGAGCTGCTATATTTGCTAGTGTGTTTTTTTTTCATTTCTCTTTCTTAATGGTGCGCCACTTTACATTTGTTCATTGTTCAATCTCTTTTCCTATTATCTGCTACTTTAATACTAATTTTTGTCTATAAAACATTTGTATTCGTCACCTTAAAATAGTATTGCACCTAAATTTGTTACATTTTCACTTATTTGTACCTGTAGTTGCTAATATTTTGCTTATGTGGAGCTTTTCTCCCTGGGCCTCTACTTAAAATGGACATATATCCAGTTAGACTAGCCCAGTCAACAAATATAAAATAAATAAATAAATAAAATAAATAGATTATTACTAGGCTAACAGCCCTCATAGACCATTTTGAGCCTAGCCAATTACCCCCTGTGAGAATCAAACCCTGCCACCTTGTGTTTCTAAGGTAAACACTTTTTAAACATTATGCCACCCTCCCACCCTCATATATCACAAAATCTATTTTTGAATAAGCAGTATTCATTTAGTTTCTAGACGTTTCTTCATATTTTCCATTGAATAGTAACCTCTCCATCCTAGAGTTGTAATTGGTGGTATCCATAAGCACCAACCCACCACCATTATCAGGTTTCTTAAGTTTGTTGTTATCACTAATAACTTTTAAGTATACTAATTTCCTCCAGACTCATGTTGGTTCTTTATTCCACCTTTTTATTATTTAGCACGTTTCTGATATCCCATTCACACAATTTCTTATATAGCGTAATAGTTGGATGCAGTGGGGGATTATATAAACTAGGTTTCTTAAATTTATTAGTTGGCTTCTGTCATAAGTTCATAGGTTATTACTAGATTAACTTCCCTTGTGGGCCATTTCAAGCTTAGCCAATTACCCCTTCTGAGAATCAAACCCTGAACCTTGTGTCTGTAAGGTAAACACCTTCACCATTATGCCAATCCTGCCTGATGTGTTTCCTTCCAATAGCAGGTTAAGAATCAATTTCCTGAATGCAAGACTCTCTGTTTCCAGTGGGCCATGCCAAGCTGCCCAAAAATATGTATGCCTCTAAAACCTCCTCCCAAGAGAAGAGATCTTGAAAGTTGGCCATTAGCCCTTGAGTTCCTTCATCCTTGCTGCCAGCCTTCTGGCAAGTGTGCCATCAGCTGGACCACAGTCAGTAGCCTTACATATGGAAATGCTCCCTGTGTGCTACAAATGTTTCCTGTCCTGTCAAGTAGATGGTCTTTTTAAAATCTCAGCCATTGTGTCATTTGGCCCAGTCTTTCAGATTATCTTTTCCCATTTCTGCCATCGTGAAGATCTTAATCTCTCTGCAGTGTCATACCAAGATTCTTAAGCCTTCTCTCTTATCCGGATTAAAGTGGATGACACCATGGTATTACACTTTCCTCCAGCAGCTGTTTGACATTTTCCTCCTGCTGCTGTTTGACTTTATACTTACATCATTAGTACAATGTGCATTTCTTCAACCAGAGATTATTAAGCAATTGATTGACATCTTAGTAGATGATGACTTCAAGTAGGGTTTAAGACAGGCAGAGAATGGCATAAAAGGCTCACTTTATAGTCCTGTTGTGTCCTTAGTTCATCTTCAAAGTGTTCATTACAGAATCAAACCCTGCTTTTTGCTTCCAGCTGCCTTTTTCTGTTTGACAAGCAATGACTACAGACAAATTAATTTGAAATAATAGCTCGCACAATAGAAATGTTACTGATACTACAGTCTCATTGTGGTCCCCGTACCCTATCACATCAAGCCACATGTCAGTGTCTATTAAAAAAGGACCATATATTCTAAGAGGACAAAGCTTTTATTCTGACTGCAACTGGTCCTCCAGAACAATACTCTTAAGGGCATTGCTAGTCTTGTTACACTTGAACACATTTGGATAAAGAAATTTAGAATTATAATATTGAAGGAAGTTCTGCAATATATAGAAAAGGTTTCTCTATTGAAATACTGGGCATGGAGGATGCTTACTTGCATATTACATCAAGAAAATCTCGCACAAAATATTTTATGTTTTATATAGAGCTTTGTCATTTATAACTTGCAGGTCTGCCATTTAGTGTGTCCACAGCCAGAGTATTTACCATGTTTAGTTCCACTATTTACTGATCTCTGGAAGGAAAACATAACCATCTTTTTAGGTTCCTATTAGAAGACAGAAGACGCATTCTTTCGAATGTGTCTTGGTTGAACTCAAAAGCCTGAAACGGCAAAATATCGAAGCGGCTTTTAAGTGAATTCTTTCCCTGGGAAAGAACTCGCTTAGCTGCTTTGTTACTTTGCTGTTTTGGCACTGTAGTGTGGTCTCGGAATTGATATATTTAAGTAGGGGGTTGTGGGGGGCATGTAATGTTTAAAGTATTTATTTATTTATTTATTTTTTAACAACGACTTTTTTTCCTAGGAAAAAAAATCCCTGTTCTGACGGTTCGAAATTGTAAGCTTTCGCCTACATAGGATCGATTAATCACTGTTCACTTTTTTAAGCGTTCGGTGATCTAATATAGACCCATATTTTTATAACTGGATGATTGCCAGGAACTGTTACTATAACATATTTTAAAGGTCTTTTAGTAAATTCATTTGGGATTACAGTAAATTAAAACCAAAGCATGTAGGACTGTCACAGGTTTTGTGCAGAAGTCCACTTTCTGCTGTATGAAAAACAGTTGAAAATTCAGAATATGATGCCAGATTCTATCAAAAGAAAAACATTCTCAACTGTGTCTTCTTGAATTTTCCTGCTTCTTTATGCAGGACTCCGCATGAGAAAACATCAGTGGACTGTTAAGAATGTTTTGAACCAAGCATCAGATTCCCTAGAGACAGTGATTCCTCTAGTCTGGAAAAAATTCTTTTGATTGACTATTCCATACTGTCTGGAGGAGTGCCTTACTTGCTCCACCAATAACTTGGTAACTAAGAATAACATTTTCTGAGTATGCTGGGAGTGGGAGAGCTCACTTTAAATATTTTTGTGCACGGCAACTGTACCATACAAGAAATGTTGCTGCATGTCATGTGAAGAGGCTTAATAAGTCGAATAGGTATAGCAGATGTGCTTGTAATCTTAGCTTTATTCTCAAGAATAATCGGTGTATGTAGCTCTTTTATTAGCTTTAATCTAATTCAAAGACAGGAAGCTCACATGCACATGTGTGTTTGTGTTTATACACACTGTTAGTCTATGAGTTAGTATACACTGCTCATCAAATAGTAACCTTGTCTCTATACCAGCCATGTTATAAGCTCTTTATATCAAATTATTTCTCAAGATATTCAAAGCATATTTTTAACAAACAGAAGTTTGTTTTTTCATTTTAGAATCACTGCAACTCTCAGTTTGTGTATCTGTCAAAAAATCTGTATGAAAGACCCAGCAAAGCTAGAATATTCACTGCGTAATATCTTAAACCTCATCTAGTGGAGGCCCATTGGGTATATTCAAATGAGACACTGTAGTTAATTTATTTATGTATGCAGTTTGGTAACTGGGCTTACATCACTGATCTAAATAGACCTATTTCAGTCTCAGCCTTCTCATTAAGTGGTCATTTGCATATATGACATTGTCCTCCACTGTAGAACATGTAAGGTTATTACACAATGAAGATTCTAGCTTGGTAACCTTTTGTCTTAATAGAGAAGTTTTCAATTTCTGTATACAGTATGTATCCTGTGTGTATATATTTCTAATATTTTATGTCAGTTGCAGTTCTTCTCCTCAGGCCACCACTGAAAAGAGGTTTTATTATAGCCCAATCGGACTTTCCTGGTAAACAAAAGCAAGCAATCAAAAAATAAATAAACAAATTAAGTAAATAAAAATAAGTTATATAAGGTACAGCAGATTAAGGTAACTTAAACAAAATTAGGATATGCTGAAAGATGATCTAGAGAAATAGGTGGTTTGTGTTGTTGTCTAGTAGTTTACATAAATGCTGTAGAATTTCCCAGGTACAGCTTGTGAAAAAAAAAATTAAAAAAACAGCAAAATAACTGTAAGTATGCATTCCTAGAAACTGATAGAGACAAACAAGGTGTCTTCTCCAACAAATCAACAGCAAAATAGTCTTAAAAAAGACTAAAAGTCGAAAAAACAACAAGGATTCCACGAAAAAAAAAGTATTCTAATAAATCATGTCTTGGCGCCTCGGCCACCACAGCCTTCATTGAGCACATGAATAATGGTAAAACATCATTCCCTTTTATACATTCAATTAATGAATCAAACAATTAAATAAATAATCAATCAATTAAACAATAAACATTTAAAGAGACTCCAACCCAATACTCCAGTTAAACAGCATATACTAACATTTCAAAAAAATCCTATTATACTATTATATGGTGTCTTCTCCAGCCTGAGGCACTGATATAAACAGACCACCAAGATCACACTACATTTTCTGTACTTTCTATATTGTAATATATTGTTCTTAATGAAAACATCTACTGCGTTCATTTTCCACTGATCCCTCTACAGTGCTAAGCACTTTCAAGTGTAATGGTATTTATAATGTTAAGGATTAATGCGCCACCATAATTAGAAAGTTATTTTGTAACATTTAGTACTTAAAACGTATGTCAGTCTTCGGGTACAAAGGCTGATGATATATGACAGACCCTGGATCCTGCAAGAAAGCTGGTGTTTAACCCTCCATCACTGTCATTCTTTCATGATCACTGTCACTTTGTAATACTTCAGTCATTTGGAACCCTGGCACATTATGTTGCTATCACATTCTCTCTCCCTCCCACAGCTGGCAGCAATTGCTAGAGACATCTTCACTACGTAGTCCCTTGATCACCATGCATTCTCAGTAGGTCCTAATGAAGACTTAGACAAAGTGCAGGGAGGGAAGGGAAGCTTACATCAAGATGCCGATGTCTGGACACACTGGCTGTAGTGTCTTGTCCAGCCAGTCAGACTCTGCCACCACCTGGTACTAAAAACAAACAAACAAACAAAAAAAAAACAGTAGGATTCAAGACTATGAATTTTAGATATTGCAGATTATTTACGTCTCTGAATATTTACCCTTTTTTCTCTATAACCGGAATCTGCAACCACAACAATTAAAAAACTTCTGCAAATTCCGGTACTTCTATTGCTTTAAACATGGGTCAAGGTAGACAATCATGTGACTGTGTCAAGTTTTGCACTTTGAAAATTAGAAATAGGAATGTAAGAAGAAGCCTGTCTTTATGAAGCATGGCTACTATCCATTTATCCACTGCTGCCCATTTCAAACCGCATTCCTGCTGTAATGTCAGATGTAGCTTCACCTGGTTGCTGTAGTAGACAGTTCATTTATTGACCCTTCCATTGGTGCTTGAATGAAATGATACAACCTAAAAATCATCCATGTTTATGCAAGAATTGTCTATAATGAAGTGCATCTTCTGTACAGTTGTGCATCTCTCTATCAACCTGATACTGTAGCAGTCACAAAAAGGTTTGTTCTCGCTCTCTAGTTATGACAGCTTTAGATATGACTGTGTTCCATACCTCTTGACCTCATAGTGCAAGAAATTGGACAAAGCTTAAAATAATGGGGCACAAAGGCCCAAAAATAGGAACACATTTTAAATGTCGCTCTTACAAACTTAACAACGTTGCTAGAATATCAGGATTTGTGTCAACATGCATATTCTGAAGGATATCAAGTCTAAAATTCTAGTCTATTTTGTTATTTAACAACTTCAATCCTCAGTGAATTTCCAGAAAACCACAAACTTTATGAGTAGTAGACTAAAAATATAAGGAAAAAATCTGGACAGTTGAGAGGTATGCTGTGTTCCTAAAGTTGTATGTAGAATTGCTGTTGTTTACTTGACCACCTAGCTTGCGTTCTGTCTTACTTGCAATTTAGCACTCTACATTAGAATATACTGCCAGTGCAAGTTCTGTCTGTGAAGTTTGAACTTGCCCTATCAGCTGACTTCATTATTATATAGCAGCCATGTTATGGTCTCAGAAGTTTTTCCCTTACTCAACTTTACACCTTACCTGCCTAGCTTCATGGCACAGAGGGATGAAGCAATGACTATTACCCTTGCAGCCAAGTGTCAGTTAACAATCCCAGCAGTGATGAAGCCAGGCAGACATGGAAAGAGTAAAGTGTCAAGACCTTCTCACTTCCCCTGTGGAGGTGCATGCATGCACTCAGAGGCACACAGGATGTTGAGTCCTCCCCATTAGAAATGAGAGAGATGACTGACTCTACTGCAGAGCAGTGGAACAAGGCTACTTGGCAGCAGTACCTATTGTGGAAGTGAGAGACGTCCTCTTCAGAGAGCCCATAGGACTTTCCCTCCCCAGTGCATTGTCAAGTACTTTTGCAGTTAGGGCTAGGGAGAAAAAAAATTGCAAAAAAACATGAACCGCCCCCATGGTTGCATGGATGATGGCTACTTGGCCGGCTCTCAGACAGTAGGAGAATGAATGGGCTAATTGGCTGAGATCTGAAGACTGGTAGGGAACAAGGACAAAATCTGGGAAAAAAACTTTACACCTTGCCCAGCTTATTAAAGAAAAATATTTTTCTGAAAAATGTTCTATTCTAAAACATACTGCTGACTGGATGCTTGTCAGCTACCCTAACAACATCTCACATGTGGCTATGCTGGTAGATTTAATAAGTGATCACTAACAGGAATTTTTATAATGGGCCCATAGCAGAGTTTGTAAAACCCAGAAATTATGCCTGTCATGTCATGTGTGAAACTTCTGATTTTGAACATTTGATCACCGCTGCAGTAGCCTTAGTTATATGGGTTATATCCTACTCAGGATATAACAGCTGTCCATTTTCCAGAACTTAGAAGCACCTTTCATGTGCCTAGACAGTCAATAGCTCAAGTAGAGCTGTCAAAAATCAGTGCTTTGGGTGCCAATTCCTTTAGAGTGTTCCTGCTACCAAAGAACACTCCTCTTGTGATTTTTGAAGACTGTTGGTCTGTTACTGTTTCTGCATTTCTAGGCTGATTAGTTCTCTCATAGAAAACAAAAAAAAAAACTCCACATTTTAATTTTATGACAGAAACATAACTTTTTCTGTGAAATAATTATGTTCTGATGTTGTCAATTTTCATTAATTCCTCAGCAGTTGGTTCAGCCCTTGGATCCAAATCAAACGTTATTTTCAGCTCATGGCCACTAACAAGCTCCTCCCTTACCCATTATGCTGTATCACATAAAGATCCTGTTTGCCCCTTTCATGTTTGGGCATGGTTGCTGTAAGCTCTCAAGCTTAGTGTTAGTTTTTTTCAGAGATAAGTCAAATCTTATCGTATTATATCTTTATATTTTTTCATATATTGTTTCTCCTATTGTAATTTTCTGCTTTATCTCCCTTTCCTACACTTTTGTGTATTTCTGTATTTTTACATGTTGAATGTATTCTTAATACCATTGTTGGTATCTCTCATCCTTCTCTTTTCTGAATATTAAAAAAAAAAAAAAAATTTTTTTTTTTTCTTGAATTTTGTTATGAATATGTCTAAAAAGCTTTCAGGTTTTAAAAAATGTCAAAAATGTGGTCAAAAATTGCCACTTTTAGAAGCTCATGCTTTATGTGTCTATTGTCTCGGCCCAGAACATCTTCAAATAGATTGCAAAATATGCAGGTCCTTTAATACTTGGGCCATCGCTGACAGGGAAAACAAGCCGATTCTAAAAGGATTGCTAACTTCCTCCTTCTGTGAAGCTCTGTCTGAGGTTCAACCCCCCCAAACTTAAGCAAAAGAAACTTTCTGGAAAGCATTCATGTCTATCTGGATCCTCAACCCCATCCTCAGATCCAGTGATGGAACCTCTTAAAAGAAGCATAAGATATTGGATCTGTAGACTGCTCTTTCCCCAAAGCCAGCACTGGAAAGTAAATATGCTTCCTCGGGTCCTATCCTATTGGATCCGAAGACATTACCTTGGACCCAGTACTCCCCCACCATAGATCCAGTACCTTCTTAGGTACCATCTCCTTTTCTGGAATCCTGCAGGTCTCCCTCCATGACTTCATCTCACTCTTCCAGATGTCTGACCAAGGCTGATGTGAATAGACTGATGAGAAAGTTTCCCCTCAGAGCAGATTCAGATGGGAGTTCTTCCGGTTCCTATCCCCTCTGTGTCAGGAAGCCCTCACTAGGTCTACAACTCCAATTCAAGCTCCTTCTCCAATCTGACTAGTGGTTTCAGAGCCCTTGGATCTGAGTCTTCTAGGACTGCCTGGGTTGGACCCAAAGATCATTGTATCTTTGAATCCAATACCTTTTTTCAGTGCACCAGCTCCAATTGCTTCCAAACTGGATGACTCCAGGAACCGAAGTATCTCTCTCAGCTCTGAGGTTATGGAGTAGCAGGTTTTCAGAGCTGTCTTTTCCCCTCATGGCTTTGGCATTGGATAGCTCGGCTCCAAACTCTACCTCGTGTGGACTTCCTTCAGGATAGGGTAGCCGATGAGATAGAACCTTGGCTTCTTGGCTTTGTCGACTTCCTTCTCCCTGGGGCGTTCTGCTTTTGAGCTAGTTTAGAGAGTATTATCTGCTTTTGCTTCTGCAGTATGGATGGTTTCTCCCCTCAGATCTCCTCTGGATCCCAGGTGTCTCTGGGCCTTGAGCCTCATCACTCTACTCTGCAGGGACAGCCAACCCAAAGTCTCCAGGGTACCCAGCAAGGTATTACCATTTCTTCTGATACTTCTCCAGAGCATCCCACCAAAGAATTTCCTAGGAATAAAAACTGCAAGAGTAAGCACTTAGATTCCCCTTAGGAGTTGTTCACCAAAGATACTAATTTTGATGAGGGGGTAGGGTCCCCAAGACTACCACCTGACGATGTCTCATTTGGAGACATCTAAGAGATCCTTAAGTAGAAGGATGGTTGGTCTACTAATAACCCTTCCCAAGAGGAATCATTATTCCTGGAGGCCTTTGGGTCTGGCCCATCTACCTCCTGTCTGACTCCATCCACTGACGAGCTCATTGACTTCATCTCTAGGCGGGTGTGGAAGAAACCAGACACAGTTAAGCCAATCCCCAAGAAAATGGACCAGATTTTGGCACTACCTCAAGGAAAGGAATATTGCAGCAAGTGAGTTTCAGTGGTTGCCAAGATCATTGCAGCGGCCACCAGGAAGGAACTCATGGAACAGAGTTCTATTGTCCATCCCCCGAACAAAAAGTCAAGGACTTTGGACAGACTTGGTAAGCGTGTTTATCCTTCAGTGACATTTGCACTCAGATTGCTGAATTATTTGGCATGCTTCGCTAGATTACAGAGTGATTTGGTTAAGAAACTCACCAAATCACTCACAGGAACAGTAATTCTGAGGCCTCGCAGCTGGCTTCCGTACAGTCGATTACTAAAACGTCCATGGGACTTATTTCACATGTGACTGAAGGTACCTCAAGGGCAGCAGGTTCAGACATTTTCCATTAGGAGGCATTTGTGTGACTGTGCAGAGCCCTTCAAGTCCTCTTTCTTCAATGCACCTTTTGACGGACGTTCTTTGTTTGGCCCTAAGATAAAAAAACACAAACTGCAGTCATGAGGAAGATGGAAAGATACTCTCTGCAGTAGGAGTATGTTTTTCAACCCCTTGAACCTTTTCCAAGAATCACTGAGGAGGTCAGAAAATGTGGTTCAATCCCAGGGTCCTTTCCAAGATCCACATGGAGATAGTTCCCCTAGAGGCGGGGGGGGGGGCTTGAATGGAAGACGCCGCCCACATAGCAGAGGAGACATGCAGAACCAGCGGTCCAGAGATTCCTTCTCTTGACAGACCCTACCAGCACTCCTGAAAGGAGGCATGATTGTCCACCTCTGGAGGCAATTGGGAGTCATTTATCCCTGCACCAAAGAGCCTTGTTGCAGAGGATTATTTCCAGAGGTTATATAATTCCATTTTCTCTACCACCTCCACCTGTATGCATAATTCCTGATGTTCCACCTAGTCAGAGGAAAGCAGCAGCACTAGAAATAAGAAAAGCTATTAGAGAAAAGAGTCATCCAAGAGGTCTCACCAAACCAGCGAGAATCCAGAACTTACTCAAGATTCCTTTCAGTGCCAAAGAAAACAGGAGACTGGAGACTGATTCTGGAGTTCAGCAGTCTGAACAGATTGGTTCAGCACACCAAGTTCTGAATGGTCATAGTTTAGTCCATGCTGACCATTTTGTGCAAGGATGACTGGATGTGCTCGATAGACCTTCAGGATGCATACTATCATATAAAAATCAGATAATCCAGAAGGTACTTACACTTGCAACTGGGAGACAGTCATTACCAGTTCAGAGCACTGCCCTTTGGCCTCACCACAGCCCGCAGGTTGTTCACCAGAATCATGGCAGTGGTAGTAGCTCATTTGATACTGCAGATATTCTGAGTGTTTCTGTACTTGGATGACTGGTTCATAACCACTGCAATCAGGCATCTGCTGATAAGAATTCGAGATCAGGTACTACAGACTTGCTTCCTTCTGGGAATTACCATAAATGACAACAAATCTCAGAAACATCAAAGAGATTGGAGTTCATAGGAGCAATTTTCAACACAGTATCTGTGATGGCCTCTCTTCCTTTTCCAAGAGTACAGACTATCTGATTCCAGGTAAGAAGGATAATCCAAAATTCCTCAATTTCAGCCCAAGTGATTCTACAGACCTTAGGATCAATGTCTGCAGTGATGGTTCTAGTTCTACTAGCAAGATTTCATATGAGGATTCTTCAGTAGATGTTAACAACTCAGTGGTCCATTCTTAATCAGCATATGTCAGCTCAGATAAGAATTACCCAAGTATGCAAAAGATACCTTAGGTGGTGGATCTGCTCATATCAGGTTGTGCAAAGTCATTCCTTCATTCTTCCTCAACCCAATGCCATAGTGACTACAGTCGCATCCCACATTGGGTGTGTGAGGGGGGGGGGGGGCACTTCCTGGGAAAAACAGTCCAAGGCTCATGGTCCACCAAAGAGGCCAATTTGCCTGTCATTGTCCTGGAAATGAGAGCAGTGCTCTTAGCATTGCAGGTCTTCCAAGATACTCTGCCTCTCGAGACAGCTGTGATTCAAACAGACAATATGTGCATGGTTTGGTACATCAGCAAATAAGGAGGACACACATCTTACCCCCTATGTTGAGAAGCTCTCAGAGTTTGACAGTGGGCGATCTCATCCAAACAATTTATGATAGCAATGCACATTCTTGGGAAATCCAGTGTGATAGCGGACAAGTTGAGCAGGTACATTTTGCGATATCGCATGTGGTCTCTCAACAAGAAAGTGGCAGAAATTATTTTTTGTCAGTGGGGTCAGCCATTCTGTGACCTATTTGCATCTCCCCTAAACAGCAAGTGCAGCAGGTTCTTTGCCCTAATCCCCCTGCCAGGGGAGTCACCAAGAAATGCTCTTCTACATGATTCCCCCCCGCCAGTCTCTATGCTTATCCTCCAGTTCCCTTAATCCACAAATTTCTACAGAAAGCATTTTGGTTGAAGAGCAAAGTCATCCTCATTGCTCTTATTGGCCTTGACAAATTTGGTTCCCCTTTTTTGGCCTCACCTAGTTTGCCCTCCTTGTAGTCTGAATCCAATTCCTGACCTTCTGTCTTACCCAACAGGCATAATTCACTTGGATATCTCAAACCTAAAGCTGACCACATGGTTTCCCCACTTCCATTGATAGTCAGGCAAAGTATGCTGTCTTCCCCAGTTCATCATATACTTTTGTCTTCCCACTTGACCCTTTTACAGCACCAGTACATAATGTCCATGAATTTTTAGCTACAATTTTCAATGAAGGAGCCAGCTCCTCAACTATTAGGGTGCAGCTAGCTGCCATTTCTAATTTTCACATGGGGATTGAAAACCTTTCCTTGGCTTCATCTAAACTTTGTAAAGCCTTTTTGAGAGGTACCCTTCTTTTCTGACCCCATTATTAGGATCTCACTCTGCCATGGGACTTAAATCTGGATTACAGATTACATTCACCTCTCAAACCAGCAGCTAAATGCAAGTTAAAATTTCTGACCTGGAAAACTATATTTTTGGTAGCTATCACTTTTTCTAGAAGACTGTCAGTTTTCTGATAGCAGCGCACATTCTGCATTCTGGGGAAATCTTCTAAACGTCCTTGCTTGGTATTTCATAAGGATAGGGTGGCTTTATGAAACAGTCCTACCTTCCTTCCTTAGGTGTTGTCAGAATCAAACATCAACCAATCTATTAATTTGCCAGTTTTTTTTCCAAATCTTACAAAACAAAGGTGAATGTATGTTACACTTACTGGACATTCATAGGCAATTGTTTGTTTAGTTACACAGAACAACCAGTGTCAGAAAAAAAAATAGATAAATGGTCTTCTTTGCAGATTCTAAATTAGGCAAGCAGATCATAAAGGTAACCTTAGCCAAATGGTTGGCTGATTGTATATCTTTAGTCTATAACAGATTGGGCTTTTCCTTACCAAAACCTTTGAGAGCCCCTTCAACTAAGTCCATGGCAGCAGCATCAGTATTTTTATCCAGGGCTTCCATGGACAATGTATGTCTGGCTGCTACTTGGGCTAATCCTCATAGCTTTATTAATCATTACAAACTGGATATGGTCTTGAGGGGAAGAGCAGCTTTTGGCTCAACTGCACTCAGAAATATCCTTCCTTAGACTTCTCCTGGGATTTCAGTTAGCTGGGGACTCTATCCCAATTGTTAAGGAATGAATGAAAATTGACATCAGATAAAGAAGTTATGTACTCACCATAACATTCCGTCTGTGTTGTTAATTTTCATACTTCCTCATCCCCCCCCCCACCAAAACCCCTTCCTTTAAACTAATGACTTCTGGAAGAGCGAGACCTTGTAAGGGGACCAGTGGTCCTTATGTTGAGCTCCTGATGTAGTTTTTCTATTTTAACATGATGCCAGTATTTCCTTTTATTCTATAAGCTAGCAAACTGAGGTATGATAGGGGATAGAGCATTGTGGGTAAGGGAGGAGCTCGAAAGCTTGTTAGTGGCTACAAGCTGAAAAAAATAATGGCAGAGTCAGATCCAGGGGTTGGATCTGAATCAAAGAGCTGAGGAAGAATGAAAATAGACGGTTTACCTTTATAAGGCCAATCACATAAGATCGACCTACCACTTTGTCGACCCGTTTTCCATGAATTCGAATCCGCAACACTTCTACAATGTCAAATTAATGTCAAATTTCTATGTTTCCGGCCGCGCCACATCTCCACACCAGTGCTACCATGGGTCACAAGGGGGCGAGATTTAGCTGTTCGCATATGTGGTTTTCGTCATTTGTGACGTTCACATTTTGGAGTTCACGGAAGCGTGGTCGACCTTTTTGAGATCACCATTATAAACGTAAACCAAAATA
Source organism: Protopterus annectens (assembly GCF_019279795.1). Taxonomy (NCBI): domain Eukaryota; kingdom Metazoa; phylum Chordata; order Ceratodontiformes; family Protopteridae; genus Protopterus; species Protopterus annectens. Next base: position 1,480,534,320 of record NC_056729.1, read on the forward strand.
GACAACACAGATGGAACGTTATTGTGAGTATATAACCTCTGTTTTAGCAGAAATATTATATTACATATTACATTTTACTTTTGTGTAAAAACTTATTAAAAGTGCACTTTATTTTTGTTTTTCTGGTGAATACTTTGGTTAAATTACTTTTAGGGTTTGAGATAAGTATATGCTGTGCTTTTCTCTGCATTTTCTAATGGAAACCACTGCTTTTTATTACTTACTACTTTTATTGAAAGCTGTGTTCAGAGTTACCTATACTTCAGGCTTCATAGGTAATTGTTAGGCTAACTGCCCTTGTGGGCCATTTTAAACCTAGCCAGTTTCCCTTTTTGTGCTTTAAATAACCTGTCCCATTTGGTTATAGATTGACCTTACCTGTCCCATGGTCAATAATTATATATCACCTCTGATGAGAAGAACTGGGATCATACCAATAATAATTTAAGGGGATCCATGCAGGGGATAAAGCATTTTGGAGCTGCCTTTATCTGTTAGTAGTACAGGGGGGAGTTCTGGGGTAAATTTTTTTCCCCCATCCATAGATCTAAGTTGGACAGGGATGCACTTTGTTTTATGTGAATTATCTGTTTGACAGCAGTGTACCCTCTGAGAAATATACCTGTCCCTCATAACTGTTTTCTTCATAGGTTCATAAACGAAACATTTACAAGCAAGCAGGGGATATGGGAGATGAACCACTTACAGGCTGCCTGTGTCCATTAGAGACATAGGTGCCAAACCAAGGATGAATTTCTTTTTCCCCATGGATTATTTCTTCCCATGGGGTTGGAAACAGATGCAGTACCAGTGTTGACCTGCAGAGTGTGCTGGATAGGAACTGCTGCAGTGAAATGGGTATCTGCTGAAATGTCAGTCAACTTTGAGTATGACCATGTTTCTACAAAAACACCAACATTTGATGTTTCAATAAAGGTTTAGATCCCTAGGCTGAGTATTTATTGCCATTTGACTTGCTGATGTACAGTAAATCCATTAGTAATGGGTCAGGGGATGCCTTGTATGCCAGACACAGGTCATCTCTTAGCAGTCTGTAGGACAAGAAATATAGTAAAAAGACTTTGAGTAGGTCCATGCAGAACATGTTCATGTTTGACTTTAGCATGGAACAACTGACCATTTCCTTGTTTTTTCCTTCCCCTGTCCACCAAAATGTCCTTTACCTTAGAAATTTGCCTCAGCAACAGATTTGTGATACTGTTGTAGCCATTTGTGGCTCCTCAAAGCATTCATTTTCTGCCTTGTTTCCTTTCAGCCACCATGGACCAGGGGGTTAGACATGTCCTCTTCTGCTTTTGGAGTTGTCAGTCTCAGTGGAAGGAGTAGGCAATGCCTCTCTCTCTCTAGTTGGACTGGGATGCCTGTCCTCAGGATAATATACCCAACATGTGCCAGTCTGCTTCTATGGAAATTTTTTTTAGTCTGTTTCAATCACTTTAGACAGGAATGACTTATTGGCTTAGTTCAAGATCTTGACCCCTTTTCATCCTAATTTTTCTGGTACGAGAAAAAGGAATTCTTAATTTTCTGAGGATTCCCAGTAGATTGAGCAGGGAAATGATTTTCAGGGAACAACTTCTGTTTTCTCTCTTCGAGTGACTCAGATTGTGTTGAGAATGTTTTTTCTGATAGTCCTTCAGAAGAATTTTCTTTTTCTGAAACCATATCTAGGGTGACTTAATTGTTTCAGTGGGAACATAATGATATTCCAGTATCTTTGAAAAATATTACGATTTGTTACAACTGGAATATCCACAACTAACCCCGGTTCCTCCTATACTTCCAGCATTGGAGGATGTTTTTCCTTCAACCTGTAACATGCCTAATAGCCACGTCACAGCTCCTAAGCAGACTGATAGATATAAACATGGTGCATATCTTGGTGCAGCGGTAGCGTTGTCACCTCACAGCAAGAGGTTGTCCGGTTTGATTCTCGGTTGGGGTGCCTTCTGTGTGGAGTCTGCATGTCCTCCCTGTGTTTGTGTGGGTTTCCTCTGGGTGCTCCGGTTTCCTCCCACATTACAAAGATATGCATCTGGAGCCTTTCTCCCTGGGCCTCCGCTGAAAATTGGCTTAGTTCCAAGTTGGATTTCCCGGTTAACAAATGTTAAATAAATAAATAAAATAAATAAATAAACATCTTACATTATTTTATTTTCAAATCCAATGATCTGACATGTAGTGATTTATATGACAAATCATGTTGTTGCTAGACATTTGGTAAATGCTAATCCCTCCCGTTCTGGCAGGGATGAAAAATCCTTTGATAGATTTTATAAAATGTATTCTTCATCAATACTTATTTTTAGAATTCTTAATTGTCATTCTTGCATTTTGAAATTTTTACTACTGTCTTTTGAAAATATGAGGAACATGATGGCCACTTTTCACCATAAACATGTTCAGTGAATTCAATTATTGTGTCTGAGTCTCAAGTCATCAAACACTCCTCCAGAGCAAATTCTACTGTAACTGCTGTGTGGAGGTTTGCAAAGTTACATGCTCAAAATTTACCTGAGGATGTTAAAGCTGAAATGTTGAATTCTCCTTTAGACAGGAAGGTTGTTTTTTGGTCTACCTGCTAAGGACCTGAAACGTGTTGTGAGAGGGGAAACTGATTCAAAGGGTGGCTCAGATTTTTCAGCTTTCCTTCTCCAAGTTTGGTAAAAGTTTTATACTTAACTCAGCACATTTCTTCTAAAAAGTGAAATAACAGAAAACTTCTGCAAGGAAGCAGCCATTTAAATTTATTATTTTTATTTAACATTTGTTTACTGGTAAAGTCCGACTGGGACAGAGCCCATTTTCAGCGGAGACCCAGGGAGAAACTTTCCAGATGCATAAAGTAACCCTTTATCTGTTTGCTGTCATATTCCTTATTTTTATATCTATAACATCCACACATAGTCATATCCATATTTATTTCATTTGCATTCTTTATATTATCAATGAAATTTTCTTTACATAATTTTCCTCCAATTTTGCAACTTTTATACATTGTAAACAAACATGTTCTGTAGTTTCCTTTTTCCACAATACATACAAACTCTTTCACTGATTTTTTTTTTTTATATGGCACATTTCCCCCTTACCAGTGATTTAGCAGTCACTAATCCCCATACAAAAATCTTGACATTCTTTTTGTTTATTATGCCATGCTTTTCAAACTCTTATAGTTTTAACCTTTTCATTTGCTAGATCAGCCCAAGGATTAAGATAATAATAATGTTGTAACATATTTTTATACCACACTTTTATTTTCTATTTAGTCCATTTTTATTTTCCATAAAATATTTTTGATAACATTTCATTATTTTCTTTAAACCTGCTTTTCCTCTTATGATTTTTTTAACATATCCCAATGCTGTTTATATTTGGACGTTAATAAATTTGCCACCAATGTTTCATTTGCATCATTTATCCAATACAAAACTTTATACAAATTCAAAGGAGCAGTATGAACAATTGGATTTATTAATCATAATCATGCATCTTCCATGTCCATGTGTAAGACTCCTCTCTTTACGAGATTCAATCTTGAACCCTGTATAAAAGGAAAAATTGTATGTAGTATTTCCTTTCATAGCTTATTGGCAACATACAGATACTAGCTAAATATGCAGTATTTCCCAATATAACTGAATTAATCAAGTAAACCTTTTTATTAAATCATAGATGTTAAGTTGTCCATCTCACCTTCATTCTTGCTGGATGGGTTCGGAGCCAATCCTCGGCTCCGATTCGGCCACTCTAAAAGCTTGAGAGTTGGTTCCACTGGCTTGAGGCTCCCCTTATATCCCACAATGCTAGGCGGTAATACCTCAGATCTCGTTTGCCGCTACAGCGATCGAGGTGTGTGGTTTCTACCGGCTTCAGGTCAGTTCATATAGATTAGTCTATAGTTAATTCAAGTCCCTTTAATTTAGTTTTTACTTGTTATTTCCCTTAGTGAGTGGATTCGGACCCTTTCCTACCTGTTTATCCACCCTTATTTCCTCAAGAACTTTTTAGTTCTTCCCTCAGGCCTTCGGGCCCTTCCATCCCCTTATTAGTGGAGTGTATGTGTTTGTAGGGATTTAAAAACTAACTAAATTTAGTAGTTTAATTTTAGTTAATCTTAGTGGATAGTGTAATCGGTGTGTTTGTGTTGTGTGGTGGTTACACTTTTTTTCCTTAAAAATGTCTAAGGATTCAAAGGTCTCAGGCTTCAAGAAGTGTGACTCGTGCTGTCAGAAAATGTCTCTGACAGACGGTCACACTTCTTGTTTGTACTGCCTGGGACCTTTACACCTGCAGGACTCTTGTGCTGTATGCCATGGCTTCAGCCCTAGAGTCCTGCAGGAAAGAAAAAATAAACTTATTTTACGAGGCTTATTAAAGCCTGAGGGTCCCCCGACTGTTTCTTCGGGCAAACCCTCCAAGCCTTCTAGGTCGTCGGCTCCAGTTTCTGAGTCGACACCTAAGGCTTTGAAGTCTGCTACAACATCGGCTCCGGCTGGAGCCGATGAGACTCGAACTCTTATTTCTTCGGTTCCCTCGGGAGCCGAGGTGTTGGAAATCACCGAGTCGGCTCCAATAAAATTATCGGAACCGACAACTAGGAAAAGGTCTAGGTCACCGTCTTTTGGCTCCTTTCATTCGGCTCCAGCATCTCCCTTGCTGTCTGAATGGAGCCATAGATCTCACTCCTCTAGGTCGTCGAGACTTTTGGACCATGACCTTCAGAGGGTAGTGAGTCGACTTCTTAAGTCCGAAATATTCCTCCTCCGACTCCTTTGAGTTTGGAGCCAGGGCGTTTCGGACCCCAGACTGTGGCAGCATCGGAGCCGATACAATTGTCTTTGGCGCCGTCGTCTGCTCCGTTTTCTTCATTGGAAGAATCTCGGCGACTTCCCTCGTCGGCTCCGAGGGGGTGAGTGGCATCAGACCCTTGTCCGACCCCGCTCTCCCTCTCGGTGCTTTGGCGCTGGTGAGTTCGGCTCTGACATCGGCCTCGGAGCCATCACTGTCAGTGCCGAGGGAGGTTTTCAGCTCTTCGGAGCGGAGACCTCTGGCTCTGCCTGACAGGGGTGCTTTCGAGGTCATGCGGAGTGTGTTGGAACCTGGTTCAACTCCACAGTCGGCTCCGTCCGCCCCTCCCTCCTCGGTGCCTCAGGTAATTTCTACTCACTCCCTCTTCCCAGACCGCAGAGAGCCAGCTCCTCAAGAATCCCCTGTGGGGATTTCATCCTCTTACGAGGCCTCTCCTGATTTGGCAGGAGAGCCCCCTAGGAAGAGAAAGTGCAAGAGGAAGCACATAGACTCACCTGAGTCTGTCACCTCTGACACGGATTTAGAGGATTCTGAAAGTTCCCCCCGTTCCCCTTCTGAAGATGTCTCCTTTGCAGACATCCTGGAGATCCTAAAACAGAGGGGGAATTGGCCAGCCCTTAACCCTTCGGAGGATGAATCTGTGTATCTTGAGGCGTTCGGCTCTCGCCCTTCCACCTCCTGGGTGTCCCCCCCCTTTGACCCCCTTATGCAGGTGGTAGCAAAAAAGGCTTGGACGGCTCCTGACTCTGTGGACCCCACCCCCAGGAGACCTTCAAAGTTTATTACAGCACCAGCAGACAAACAATTTTTGACTAAAGGAGTTTCTGTGGATGCTATGGTGGTAGCTGCTGCCCCAAGAAGGAACTAGCTGATCCTTCAGTGCCTGTCCATCCTCCTAACAAGGAATCTAGGTCTATGGACAGGTACGGGAAGCGGATGTTTTCATCAGCGACCTTTTCAATGCGTTCGCTGAACTACCTCTGTCATTTCACTCGTCTTCAAAGAGACTTGATCAAGGAAGCGAGTGAGATGTTAAAGGATCCAACAGCTGCGGGTTTTCAGGATAAGATGAACGCTCAGCTGGCAACCCTCAATTTGATAGCTAACTCCTCCATGCGCCTTCTTTCATATGCAGCTGATGGAGCGAGCAGAGCCGCAGGTACAGGTGTGGCCTTACGCCGGCATGCCTGGATGCGGCTATGCAATTTTGCGGATCCCTTTAAGACGTCTTTCACTAATTCCCCATTTGATGGATCGTCCCTTTTTGGTCCTCAAGTGAAAGAAACCTTGACAAGGTGCGAGACGGATGGCAAAACTCTTTCTGCCATCGGAGTCCGTTTTTCTACTCCTTCTAGGCCTTACCCCAAGGGCCAGAAAAGTGGAAAAATGTGGTTCCGCAAGCAATCTCAAGGGGCTTTGCCTGATGCACAGAGTCGGTTCCCCTCTAGAGGCAGAGGGGGGAACAATAATGGTAGACGTCGCCCTAGAGGCAGGGGGGGTCCGCAGAACCAGGGCAATCGAGAAACCTTTTCCGATAAGCCCTTCCAGCATCCCTGAGGTGTTGCCCGACTGTCCACCTTCGGAGGCAGTCGGGGGAAGATTATCACTGTACCCAGAAGCCTGGCGATCTCTAACTCAAGACAAGTGGGTATAGTCCATCATTTCCGAAGGCTATTCCATTCCGTTCTTTCGCATTCCAAATCAATCAAAAAAGTCCCTTCCAGATGTTCCACCCGCTCAAAGGGATCAAGCAGCGTTAGAAATATCAAAGTTGCTTGCAAAAAGAGCCATTCAGCCAGTGCCAGCAGACCAGCAAGGATCCGGAATCTACTCCAAATTCTTTTTGGTTCCAAAGAAAACAGGGGACTGGAGGCCCATTTTGGATCTCAGCATCTTGAACAAGTCTGTCAAGAAAACAAGATTTCGGATGGTCACATTGCAATCCATCCTACCCCTATTGGGAAAGGAAAACTGGATGTGCTCTATAGACATCCAGGATGCGTACTATCTTATAAAAATGAACAGACGCTCCAGGAGATTCCTCCGCTTCAGGCTGGGAACCAGTCACTTTCAATTCAGAGCCCTGCCCTTTGGACTCACCACAGCCCCCCGGGTGTTTACCAAATGCATGGCAGTGGTGGCCTCTCACCTGAGACGTCAAGGATTCCAGGTGTTTCCATACTTAGACGACTGGCTCCTTACAGCTCCCACCAAGCATCTTCTACTACTTGCCAGAGACTACACTTTTCGCATATTTCGAAAGCTAGGTATCTCAATAAATTGCGAAAAGTCTGTTTTGTCGCCTTGTCGTGCTATTACCTTCATAGGCGCAAATCTAGACACAGCATGTCTGCGAGACTCACAGACCAAAGATAGCAGACATACACAAACTAGTCTCTCTTCTTTTCCACAACAACAGAATCAAAGTCAGATTAGTCCTAAAAGTACTGGGGATTATGGCAGCTGCTATCCCTCTACTTCTATTAGCCAGATTTCACATGAGAATCTTACAATGGATGCTCTTCACACAATGGTCATGCCAACAACTTCCGATGTCCCACACCATTGTGATAACGCAAGCATGCAGGAATCATCTTCTTTGGTGGATTTCTTCCCCCCAGCTTTTCCTAGTAAGACCATTTGTCCCTCCCCCTCCGGTTGCTACTCTGACAACGGACGCCTCCCTGATCGGGTGGGGGGGCATTATCAGGGCAGGACAGTCCAGGGCATATGGCAACCATATGAACGCCACTTGCATATAAATGTTCTAGAGATGAGAGCAGTGCTTTTAGCGTTGCAAGCCCTTCAAGACTCTCTTCCGATGGGAACGATAGCAATTCAGACGGACAACATGTCTGTAGTGTGGTATATCAACAAACAAGGCGGAACCAGATCCTACCCCCTATGTCGAGAAGCACTCAGACTGTGGCAATGGGCGATTTCTTCTCAGCAGTTTCTGATAGCAATGCACATCCCCGGGAAGTCCAATCTCATTGCGGACAAATTGAGCAGAGCTATTCTCATGCCTCACGAGTGGTCTCTGAAAAATTCAGTCTTGGAGAAAATTTTTCTGAAGTGGGGCCAGCCTTGCTGCGACCTTTTTGCTACTCCCCAAAACAGCAAGTGCAAAGCTTATTTCACCCTCTTTCCTCTACCAGGCCATCCCAGCAGGGACGCTCTAGTCCAAGTTTGGCCCCGGGGACTTCTGTATGCATTTCCTCCCTTCCCACTAATTTCTCAAGTGATACAGAAAGCCATCGCTCAGAAGGCTTCATTGATCCTCATTGCCCCTTACTGGCCTCAACAGGTTTGGTTCCCCTTTCTGCACCATTTTCTGTTGGAGCAACCCTGGCATCTGGACCTAGTTCCAGATCTTTTGACCCATCAGTCGGGTCAGTTACATCGCTCCCTCCCCTCTCTGAACCTCACTGCTTGGTTCCTCCAATTCCAACCTTAGCCAGGCTTCCTCAAATATCTCACTCAGTTCGAGATATTTTAATAGCTTCCCATAAATCTTCCACTCAGAAGATTTATCTTAGTAAGTGGAAACGTTTCTCCTATTGGGCTCAAGGAAGGGACATAGATCCTTTCACTGCTCCCATTCAAACGGTCCTTGATTTCTTAGCCGAACTATTCCACGCAGGTTCGTCTCCATCTACTCTTAAGGTTCAATTGGCAGCTATTTCTAACTTTCATGTTGGAATCTCAGATTCTGCCATCATGTCTCACAAGCTTTGCAAAGCTTTTTTGAAGGGAGTTTTTCTTCTCAGGCCTCCTATTAGAAATCCTCCTCCTTCTTGGGACCTTAACTTAGTTCTCACATCTTTGATTCTTCCCCCTTTTGAACCTGCACCTTCGTGTTCAATGAAATTGTTATCCTGGAAGACACTCTTTTTGGTAGCCATCACTTCGGCTAGAAGAGTCTCGGAGCTTCATGCACTCTGCAGTCGATCCCCTTATCTTTTGTTTCATAAGGATAGGGTATCCTTATGGACAAACCCATCCTTCTTACCCAAAGTAGCCTCTCAGGCGAACCTAAATCAAAACATTGACCTTCCTGTTTTTTTTCCTAACTATTCTAACAGGTCTGAACAGAAATTACATTGGCTAGATGTTCATCGACAATTAAGGTATTATTTGGATAGGACCAAACAGACCAGAAAGGCTGACCAACTGTTTGTTTCTTATGCAGAAGGCAGAAAGGGCCTTCCAGTTCCGAAAGTATCACTCTCCAGATGGTTTACATCCTTGATTTCCTTTGTGTATGAGATTAGGCATCTAAAGTTACCAAACAAACCTAAGGCTCATTCAACTAGAGCCTTGGCTACTTCTATAGCTTTCCAAGACAGGCTGCCTATTGATACGATTTGTGCGGCAGCTACATGGGCTACTCCTCACACTTTCATTTCTCATTATAAGTTGGACTTAGCTTCCAGACACAGAGCTAATTTTGGTTCCACTGTACTCAAGAGTCTGTTCCGATAGGCCACCCGGGACAAGGTGCTAGGGACGCGGTCCCATCCAGCAAGAATGAAGGCGAGATGGACAACTTAACATATAGAAGTTATGTTCTTACCATAACGTTCCATGTTAGTTGTCTTCTTCTCGCCTTCTTTCTTGCGTCCCACCCTCCTTCCCCCTAGCCTGGACAGACCTAGAGGAGTTTGATTGTGACCTTTTTTCCCTACCACCTCTATTTGCATATGTATATACTGTGTTATGTATATATTCCCTCATCAGGTTGTAGGTCACTTTCCTTCTGTCATTTTATAGAGGTGGTTTTTCCCCTTTCCAGTGTTTCTGGATTTTTCTCCTGGCTGGGCCTAGCTTACAAACGAGATCTGAGGTATTACCGCCTAGCATTGTGGGATATAAGGGGAGCCTCGAGCCGGTGGAACCAACTCTCGAGCTTTTAGAGTGGCCGAGTCGGAGCCGAGGATCGGCTTCGAACCCATCCAGCTAGAAGGAAGGCGGGAAGAAGACAACTAACATGGAACGTTATGGTAAGAACATAACTTCTATTTTGCATGTTTTCCAATATCATCAAATTCCTTCAGTTCATCTAGTGTCCTATTCCATTGTTCCTCACTTACATTTTTACCCTAAATAATATTCCTAACACTGAGATTGTTTTTCATCGCGAAAGATATTCCTCCTATTTTTACTGTATCACCCAATCCTTTACTTTTTTCCTTTGAAGTCATGCCTATTATGTTTAAACAGTGGTGTATATAACATATAACTTCTTTCATCCAGACTTTGTTTTTCGTAATCAGTATATCATTTGCATAAGTAACCATGACCGAAGTTTTTATACCTTCAGTAACATTGTAAGTAGTATCTCTCATGTGTAAATTTACATCTCTGGCTAATAAACTAATGCTAATAGTGTACTACTCATAGGATACCCTGACATATGCCATTACTTATATCTATTTCTTTGCTTAACCATCCATTCACTAAAATTCTTACTTTAAGTTTATTAGATGCAGAGCAACATGTATTCTTAATTGTATTACTTATGTTATACTCTTCTATAATTGTCTACAAAAGTTCATACTGTACTGTAGGAAAAGCTTATTTAAATCTCCTACCCTGATTTGGTTTCATTAGTCCTGTTTATGATATCATCCACAATTTCCGTTACTATGAATAATAATTGCTGACATCCTTTTCCCCTTTATACTGTAAATGCTGTCTTTCATAATACTTTTCATGTTGCTTTCCATTCTTTTCTGAACTATCTTCATAAAAATCTTATAGTCTGTATTGTTTTAATACTATAGGTCTTCAATTTTCAATTTTATTTTTATCTTTCTTTTTCCAAACAAATTTAAGTATACCACTGCATAAATCTTTATACATGAAACCTTCATTTAACCACTCATTCATTACTTTTAATAAGTATTTTTCTGCCAATCCATAAAACTCTTATAAAAGTGGTATTTTATTCCATCTGATCCTGAAACTGATTGTACATTAACTTTAAGTACCTTATCTAATATATGTAAAGAAATCTTGTTTTCCAATTCTTTATTTTCTTGTTCTGTTAAAATTTTAACACAGCATTCTATTTGCACTTTTTTCCTATATTGAAACATTATCTTTACGTGATTTATAACAGTATTCATAATTTGTTCCTGAGATGATCTTGCTTCTCCTCTGTCATCTTGCATTTCTCTCACTATACTAGTGTTGTATTTAACTATGCTACTCAGGAAGCTGATTCTGCTTTTTTACCTTGCAAAAATAATGACGTAAATAATTCTTTGATTTTTTCTTGATTTTTTTTCATAAATTCTCCATTCTGTTATATAATATTCCCTATCATTCCTTTCCAAATCCTTTAAAGCATCCATACATGTTGTTTTATAATTTTCTCCACTTTTCTTACATCTAACTGCCATTCTAAAAACATTTCTTATATTTTTCTTTCAAAGCTAGCCACCCCTCAGATCAGTTTGTATAATATACTGTAGAGGAAATGTGATCTTTCCATAAGCTCATAGTTTTTTTTTATTTTCATTCCATAATTTATGATGTTATTTTTATTCATTATTTTCTAATCTAATATACTCCTTATTTTCTTGTATTGCTATTCAAATGGCTGAGTGGTTTGAAAAACCTGTTACAATAATTTTCCCATAGCTGTATTTAAACCTTGTGATATAATAAAATAATCTATTTCCATATTATATATACCTCAACTCTCTGTCCACAAATTGTTATTCCATATCCTTAAATTGCCACAGTTTATAACTTCAAACATTATGTTAACATCATTTCCTCTCTCCTTCTTTTTTCCTATCAACTCACAACTAAAATCTCCCACTAATATTACATTCATATCAATTACTACATACTCCAAAATTTTATGAAATAAATTTTCCCTTTCTTTACTTGTAACATAAGCATCCATTGCTATATATTATTCTATATACTTGATTATGACATCTAATATCTACAATAGCTAATCTTCCAGTCATTGCCAATATTATGTCCGTATTTTCACTGACTTTGCTTGAACATAGTTCCTTTCTAAGTACCATATTGTATCACCTCCCCAGTGTTTCTTTGTTTGTAAGTTCCCTTCTTGTGTCAAAAATCTTATATCTTCCAATATTATTATGTCAACATCTTGCTTACTGTACCAATGTTAACATCTTGCTTATTATACCAATTTATAATGCCTATTCTTCTACTTATATTTTTGATAATATTTGCATTTACTGAACACACTCTAAACTTATCATCATGTCCATGTTGTAGCTTACCAGAGTTTAAGTACATTTGAAAACTTCCTCTCATTTCCATTATCCGTTTCCTTTCTTTTTTCTCTTTTATATTTATCCATTTAAACTTTTTTCTGTCTCTTACTCTTTTGTCAATAGAATTCTATTTTACCTTTCATTGTTTTCCAATTTATATTTTCCTCATCACTTATTTCGGTGTGTTCTATGTTCTCTTCCATTTAAATTTTCTCTTTATCTTTATCTTTGTTGTTACCCTGATCTTGTTTCCCCAGATCTTCTTTATCTTTTATTGGGGCTGTTTCCTGTCTTCATATACTATCCTCACTTTTGTTTTCTTCTTCATCCTCTTTCTGTAGGTTATAATCCATCCATAAATGTCAAGTTCTATTACATGTATACCATTTCAATTCATACTTTTTTGCATCATGACCTGTTTTCCCCACAAATATAACATTTCCTGTTATCACAATTACTTATCAGATCGTCTTTTTCACATAAAAAAATGTTTTTGGTTGTCCCCAATATTTTACAAACCATCTGTCACCCTCTACATTTATCATAATTGGAATATGAACATTTTTTTCTTTTTTCCATTTTCAGTACAGTATCACAGTTCTGACCCATTCCCTAACCCTCTTTTAGCATATACTTTGCTAATATCCGTAAGTGCTTTACAAAGTTTGCATAAATGTCTCTTTAAAGTCTCTTTTTCAACTTCAGTTCAAAATTCAACATGTATCGACTTTTTTGTTTCTTTGTGAAATTCTTTAACCACTTAAGAATCCTGTGGATCACAGTTTTTTGTTCTCATACTCCCCCAAAAATCTTTTCCAGAAAAGAACCAGTCTCAAAGATAATATCACAAAATGTCTCTGTATGAATAAGAATAAAAGCTCTTACCCTCCTGAGCCTTCACTCCCAGTGGGACCTTTGAATTATCCCAAATGTCATACCTTTTCATTTCTTTTTCTTCCTTGTTCCTCTCCTCAGTTTGTCTCTCATCACTTTCCCTGCAGTTTCTTTAACAGTCTCAGCATGCAATTTCTGTGCCTGGTGATCTTCTCCAAAATAGCTTCTGATTCCTGTAATTGAATTTTGTGCATAATTTCACCCCAAAAAACATATATTCTACTCCTTGGTTCACTCTGCATCAGCAGTTCACCCAAAATATCATCCCGCAACTCTCCTAACTGGAGGGTTGTAATAACACATTCATCATTATGATGCACATTTGTTTCCAGTGAAGCAAACAAATTCTGCTGAAACATCTCTTCAGAATTTGTTATAGCTTCAGGTACTACACCAGAGTTCACCTCTGTCCTGTCTGCCATCTAGGATTTCCTTGAGTGCTCTTCTGTCAGCTGCCACTTGTAATAAGAATGTAGCAACCACTCTCCTAGTGAGTAGGCGGAAGTTCCTGATGCCTGGCTAAATGTTCTCTAGTTGTATAAATACCCCCTTGGGTCTCCCCTGAAAAGAGGCTACTAGCCTATTGGGGCTAACCTGGTCAACAAAGGATGAAAAAAATAAAAATAAAAATCCTTTTCCTGGGATGTCTCCTAGACAGCTTTTCTTCCAGTGGAAGAAGTGTACCTATTTCTAGATCTATTCCTGTGTTTTTCCATTCAGTCCAAGACTTTCACAAGTGAATTTTTCAGGATACTGGGATTCATAGCATTTATGGAAGAGAGCATGATATCTATAGCCAGACTCTACATGAAAATATTCAATGGGAACTAAAATCTGAATGGTCCCAACATCAGCATCCCCTGATTTACCAGATCCCAGTTTAGGGATTTGTAAAAAGGGAACAGATTTGGTGGAGAGACCAGTTTTAACTGAATCCGGGTCTCACATTTTCCCTTCTAGCTTCAACACAGTCTGTAATTGCAGAAGCCTCAGACTTTGCTTGGGGAGCAGTGTGTATGGGAAAAAAGTGCAGGGTGTTTGGAACAAAAAGGGCAGATAAAAAAATAACATAAAAGAGATGTTGGCAGTTATAAATAATGTCATCTCTCACAGTCATCTGTGAGAAAAGGAAACTGATTTGGTGGAGAGACCAGTTTTAACTGAAACTGTGTCTCTCATTTTCCCTTCTAGCTTCAACACAGTCTGTAATTACAGAAGCCTCAGACTTTGCTTGGGGAGCAGTGTGTATGGGAAAAAAGTGCAGGGTCTTTGGAAGAAAAAGGGCAGATAAAAAAAATAACATAAAAGAGATGTTGGCAGTTATAAATAATGTCAACTCTCACAGTCATCTGTGGTACAGGCAATGCCACCATGATGTATTATGTAAACAGACAGGAGGGATCCAAGATTTTACCCTCTGTGCAAATTAACAATTGCAGACTAGGATATATCAGTTCAACACAGTCTCCCTCTTCTTTCGGCTTTTCCCAGTTAGGGGTCGCCACAGCGGATCACCTGTCCGCTCATGATTGGCAGTGGAGTTTTACAGTGTTGAGTTGCCAGCCCGGCGCCCAACCTTCCACAGAAACACACACACACACACACTTACTTTAGAGTGTCCAATCCACCTGCAGCATGTCTTTGGGATGTGGGAGGAAACCGGAGCACCCGGAGGAAACCCACGCGACCACAGGGAGGACATGCAGACTCCGCACAGAAGGCACCCCAGCTGAGGATCGAACCGGAGAATCTCTTGCTGTGAGGCGATAATGCTAACCACTGCACCACCGTGGCCACCCTCAACACAGTCTCCCTCTACAAGTGTCTTATATCTTGTCAGAGCAAAATATTGTGGAAGACAAGTTGAGCAACACTAGGACAGAACCTTGCAAATGGAATTGACTCAGGGGGGGTTCCAGGGTTTGATCCATTTGTGGGGAATACCTCTGGTAGATCTTTTCAACTCCATTCACTACAAACAACTGGCAAAATTCTGCTTCAAGATTCCTTGCAAACAGGCCTGAAAACAGGTACATTTTCATTTCCTTGAACAGAAATATTCCTGTATGCATTTCCACTGATATCCAGGGTTATTCTGAAGATTAACAAGGACTCCCCAAAATCATTCTGGAGACTCACAAAGATAAGGTTTCCTTGACAACTAATCCTTTTATACCTAAAGTGATATTCAAGTTTATAATGAGCCAAGCTAACCATCCCTGTTTTCTTTCCAGAACCCAAAAATGAGGGATAAAGGATTCTTCATTATTTGAATGTCCACAAGCAATTTGGATATTATCTTGACAGAACTAAAACCATCAGAAACTGCTGAGTTATTAGTTTCTTATCAAGGAAAGAAAAAGGACAACATGGGTCAAAGCAGACTAGCTCCAGATAGGATCATAGATTCATAGGTAATACAAGGCAGTTATTCTGCAGATGATTACACACACACAGTGTAATGGGATAGTGACCAAAGGTGAAAATCAAACCCTGTACTAAATGGTTGTCACTTGACAACTCCTTTTTGTATACTCACCACAATACCTATTCCAGGCATGGTCAAGGCACAGTCTATTAGGGTCTTGGCTTCATCAGTGGCTCTTTGGAAAGGGGTAGACTCGCAGTATTCTAGAAGCAGCAGCTTGGTTCCCTGTACATAGTTTTACAAAATACTATTTTATTTTTACATTTGTTAACCGGGTTAGTCCAAATGGGCCCAGAGAGCCCTTTTCAGCAGAGACCGGAGGGGAAAAGCTCCAGGCAAGTAATTAAAAAATAAGAAAAACCTAACAATTCAAGTTAATATTAAGTAACATTATGGCATAGTACAACAAAGATGCATTAAATAGCATAGGTACTAACTGCAGAGAGAGTAATATATGCAAACAGGTTAGGAAGATACCAGGCAGATATGTTATTTGAGAGAAGAAGAAAAATTTATTAGGTAATTTCCTGACAAGTACATATCCATGCATGTTAAAAATTAATTTTTGTTACTTTTTGAATTTGCCACTTTTGGTAGTGGAGCAAATTGACAATGGAAGTTTGTTCCATAAGTATGCAGTTGAATGACTGTAAAGTAGTTTTCCAATATTTTTGTTTGGCTTGGTCACCTGCAGGTTTTGTTGTGTGCTTCTGAGGTCACAATTGGATGTGTAGGGTGTAATTATGGATGTAAGGGCAGGATTTGAGGCTATTTCGAATGCTGTGTGCAATTTGTAGTTGTGCTATTTGAAGCATGAGGGGGAGCTCAGGCCATCTTAAGATTTTCAGGGATATACAGTAATGGGATTTGTAGCCATTACTGGCTGTGAATCTTGTTACAGGTGGTTTCTAGTTTGGTTAAGAGATTATTTTGGAGGTTAGTAAGTATGGGAGCAGCATACAGCAGGGATTGTAGAATAAATGTTTGAGCCAGTATAGGTCTGGATTTGTTAGGTATATATTTTTTGTGGTATAGAAGACTTAGTTTTTGATTGGACTTCTTGATACAGTTTAAGATATGTAGGTTGGATTTTAATTGGTCGTCTATAGTAACACCAATTTGGTGTTTGAGTTGGTGGTGATAATTGTATTATCTGAGGATAAGATGGTGAAGTTGTCTTTAGCTGGATTGAGGTTTTTTGGAAGGAAAAGGAGAAGCTTGTTCTTTTTGGGGTTGAGAAGCAGGTTGTTTTCAGTTAACCATTGTTCTACTAGGTGCAGAAATTGTTGGGTGACAGTGTGGAGATTTTGTATATTGTCGGAGGTATTAATAATTGTGGAATCGCTCGCACTACAAACTAGATTGCTTTTCCAGGTCTAGAGCAGGTTTTACCAGGACCATTCTCTAGGGGTTTCTTGTCCTTCATCCTTTCCCCTCCTAGTCATTATAAACTATGTAGTCCATCTATATAGACAAGGCTACTGCAGTGGTGATCAAGTGATGAACATAGTGCAGATGTGTAAATAAACTAACATGGCTGTAAATTTTTGAGTGATCACGGCTGCATTAGCTACTCACTCCTTCCATTCCCTTTATTTTTGTATATTTTTTGTTACCACAGAGTTTGCACATTGATTTTTACTTGCCTAGTATTGTCCTCGTTCAGGCTCTAGCCTTACTCTGTCAGTTGGCATCAATGCTCTGAAGTGATTGGAACCCAAACCTCTGATTTTTGAGCTGTCAGTGGTCTGTTGTGTGGAAGTTACTGTTAAGCTCTGGAAGCTGGCATGCTGTTATATTCTAAACATGATATAACCCATATATTTCATCTGAAACCTCTAGAAAAAATGATGTACCACATGACATGAAAATTACTGTTGCTAGATAGTAACAATAAAGCTAAAGGGTGGTCCCCAGCCATAAATAAGCTGTACAACAGAAGGAGGAAGCTACTACATGATAGAGCAAAATCCCTGAAAGGTAAGGCAACTCTGATCAGTACTAGCAAGAAACTACGATCCCTCATAAAATCATCTAAGGCTAGCCTCGAAAGAAAAATTGCACAAGACGCTAAAGATAATCACAAGGCTTTCTTTAGTTATGTCAGAAACCTGGGTGGAAACTCCCAGATATGCTCTGAGTTAGTGCAAAATGACAAAAAATACACTGAACCCACAGACATTGCCAACATCCTGGCAGACAGGTTCAGTGCAAACTCCCCCCCCCTCCCCCCCAAATGAGCAAATGACTATCCCAACAGAGTGTAGCCTCCCTGACATCATGGATGAGAGCTGCCCTCTCCAAAGCAAAAAAACACAGCATCAGTGGGACCGGACGGTGTCCCGGGCTGAGTTTTACATGAGCTCCAAGAAGAACTGAACCCTCACTTAAAATCACTGTTCAGTCTCAGCCTTACAACAGGATATGTACCCATAGAATGGCATACAGCAACAGTGGTCCCACTACATAAAGGTGGTGCCACAACGGACCCCGGAAACTATCGCCCTATAAGCCTAACTAGCCTGGTCTGCAAAGCTATGGAGCGTATCATCATGGAACTCATAAACAAAGACATTGGGAACCTCCAAACACTGGATCCTACCCAATTCGGCTTTGTTAAGGGCAGATCTTGCCTCTTGAACCTGGTCAATTTCTTTGAAACAGTCACCAAGGCCATAGACGAAGGGAAGGTAGTCCACACAACTTGCAAAAGCCTTCGACACAACACCCCACTCGGGCATCATAAATAAGCTCAACAGCTTAAATATCAACCCCTATGTCACAAGATGGGTTGCAAACTGGCTTAGGGATAGAACCCACATGGTCAGAATTGCAGGTGCCATGTCAGACTCTAAACCAGTTACAAGTGGCGTCCCACAAGGCTCAGTCCTGGGACCTCTCTTGTTCGGTATATATTTCTCTGAGGTACAGGCTAACACAGGAGGACTATGGCTGACAAAGTTTGCAGATGACTGCAAACTGGGCGCCATAATCAACTCGCCGGCTGACACAAGCATCCTCCAAAAAGGTCTCACAGAGACGGATAACTGGTGCCAGAGCCATGGCCTAAAGCTAAATGCCAAAAAGTGCATATTCATCCCCTTTGGGAAAAACAAAGTGCCCACAAATTACCACATAGGTGGTAATCCATTAAGTACGGAAGAAGTAATTAGGGATTTGGGGACCCAAGTAGACTGCAATCTCTCCTTTGACAATGACATTGCCAAAGTGGTTAGAAAGACCTTCTACATAGCCCACCTCATCACGAAGGGTTTCACATCTAGATCAAGAGAGGTAATCGTGCCCTTTTATTCATCCCTCATCAGGCCCATCATAGAATACAATGCCCCTTTTGGGATGTACCTTACCCAACACCTGCAGCAATTAGAAAGACCCCAAAAGTATCTCACCAAGAGGATCAAGGGTCTCAAACAGATGTCATATGCTGCTCGGTTAAAAAAACTCCAGCTCTACTCAGTTGCATACCGCCTACTTAGAGGCGATCTATGCCTGACATACAAAGCTATGTCAAATCCAGAATTAATAGACATGCTCCACCTCAGTAAATCTAAATCCCTTAGAGTCACACGCTTGAGGGACTTGAACCTCAGCACAGAAATAAATAGAACTTGCTGGAGGGACAGGTTCATAACCCAGAGGCTCCCTTCGCTCTGGAATAGAATTCCAGTTCATGTGAGGCAGAGCACCTCACTGAATCTCTTCAAGAAGAATTTCGATAGGTGGATGGGGGATCGTAGGTTTGTCCCAGGGATTACTCCCGTGTCACTATTAGACAGAGGCACAGTAAACTAAACCTTAAAAAGGGCACAGTATAGTCAAATCAAGGGGTGGTGTAAGCCATACAGAATCGGGCTAGGCTTATAATTGCCCCAGGGCAGATAGCCTAGTATGAACCTATGAACCTATGAACTGCTAGACAGAGGCACAGTAAACTAACCTTAAATGGGCTATCTTCTGTGACCTACTATACAGAGGCACAGTCAACTAATCTAAGAAGGGTGGCGAAAGCCAAACACACTCTGGCTAGGCTTGTAAATGCCCTAGGGCAGGTAGCCTAGTATCCACCTATGAACCTATAAATACCCCTATATAGCATTGCACATCAGCCCAAAAGAGATTCAGGCAATGTTTATAGCCTTAACAGCTTTTCTGAACAACTTCTTTTTGGGTCGCCTTCAAATCATACTGACAATTTTTCAGTCATATGGAATATGAACAAACAGTTGGCACTATCTATTTTCATCTTTATAAAGTGAAACTTTTTTTATTGGGACATTCTACACAATTTACTCCGTGCAGTATTACATCCATCAGTCCTACAAAATCAGATAGCAGACAAAAAACAAATTATGCACCACTTTTCAGGACATTCTATAAATATAGAACATGCCAGTCATGGACCTGTTTGACACACATCTCAACAGCCAACTCTGAATCTTTTAGTCCCTGCATCCTCACTAGGCTGTTATTACACTAAAAGTACTCCTTAAAATAAAGTAGGGCAGAGCCAGTCCTGATCTGATTGTTCCTTCTTGGTAAAGGCTAAATGGTTCTTGATCATGATAAAACTAGTCATTTTCCTTCATGAACATTTCCTCTATACAGGTTCTTACTGACTCAGCAGTTGAGCAGAGTGCTATGTCCCATTCTATAAATGCTGAATCTCAGGGCTTGCAAGAGAGAATTACAGTTCTTAACAGTCATTCCTTTTCCACCAAGATGCTACACATCATAAATTAAGCCAAGGTACCTATTACAAAGACGTCTTACCTGCAGAAGTGAAAGTGCTTTGTTACCTGGATTGCTAAGAAAGATCTGATGCACTGTCCAATTCCAATTATCTTGACTTCTTTACCATCTGGCAGTTGGCACAGAGGGTTAAGGCTGTGAGCTGTAGTTTCTGTGATACAGGGTTTGATTTCCTCAGCTCTCATTTGCCTGCTATGCGACCTTGTACAAGTCGCTTAATCAGACATTGCCTCTGGGTCACCACTGAAAAGGGACTGTGAATCCAGTGGGTCTACCTGGTTAACAAATGGGTATTATTATCTTCACCATCTGTTGGACTCAAAATTAACCATATTTATCCATCATTGTTTGTTTCTGCAGTTTCTGCTTATGTACCACATTTTCCACAGATAGCACCAACAAATTCATCTGCAGTGCAGTAAAGAAGGGTATCCTGCAGTTAAGATTTCTTAAAAGACCCCTGTCTCTCTCTCTTCACCCTGAGATTTGATGTTTATGTCAGAAGTGCTGATTCTGTTTGAAACTGCTAATACAGTGGACAGTTAATTACTTATTTTGATAGATGCTTTTTCTGATTTCTGTAACCTCAAGGAAAAGGGTCTCAGATTTACAAGCTCCTTGTTTGCAAGTCATTTGATTTGATCTTTCATAGTGAAAAGATGTCTTTTAAGGTTTCCTCTGCAATCTCTTTCATAGAATCATAGAATGTACAAGGCAATTATGTCATTCTTTCTCTGTCTCTCTCAGCCAGTCCGTTCAATTCCCACTTTTCTGTTCATACTACAAAGATGAAGGATAGCTTCTTCAGTATATGAGGACACTGCATCAGGAAAACCAATTAATGCTTTTCTCCCTTTAAGAAAGGAGAATGACTATCTGTAATTATACATAAGTTGACACAATGGCTGGCCTTCTGTATTGTTTTTTTCCTCCTTAATTTCTTTTTGTCTGTGTTCCTGCAACCATTAAGGTAAGCTGTATTGGTAATGAGCATGTTTATTTTTTTTACCACTGAGAAGCCCCCAGCATGAGACCATGTGCCAAATGAAAAGCCATCATCCAAGCAGCCATAGAGGTGGTTTGTGCCCTTGCTGGCATCCTAACATAGATGACATATCTAAGTATGTCCTTTCCACCACCCCTGTTGGCTGACGTGAATGCCAGTATCACAGCAAGGCATCCTAAATCCCCTGCTTGCATGTGTGTATGTTTCACTCATACCCTAATGAAAGCTAGCTTCACTGATTTGGGTTTAATAAATCCACTTCCCCAGTCCTGGACATTTCAGAGCAATGCAAGTCTCTACTTACATAGTGGAAGTGGTTGTCTGGAAGCCACATCTCCCTTCCCACAGGTTGGGTGAGCCACTGCGATTCACTCATGTCCATTTACCCTGGACTCGTCATCACCCATGCTGCTTTTCAAACTCAAGATGTCTGGTCATAGTCAGGACTTTATATTATTTTTTGTTATGATAATTACAATAAACTTTTACAATGCTCTTTCAGTACACATTCCTCTAGGGCAGAAGCAACTTCAGCAGCTTACTTTAAAAATGTTTCTGCACCAAAATCTATTGACACTGCTGGGTGAATTACTTTTACACCTTAGGTTCATAGGTAGGTACTAGGCTATCTGCCCAAAGGCATTTATAAACTTAGCCAGAATGTGTTGGCTTTCGCCGCCCCTTTAGATTAGTTCCCTGTGCCTCTGTCCAGCAGAGCCACTGAAATAATCCCTGGGGTAAACTTTCTGTTTCCCATCCACTCGTCAAGGTTTCTCTTGAAGAGTGTTAGTGAGACGCTCTGCCTAATGTAGATTGGAATCTTGTTCCAGAGCATGGGAAGTCTCTGGGACAAGAATCTATCCCTCCAGCACGTCCTATTTATTGTTGTGGTGAGGTTTAGATGACTAGAGCATGTGGCTCGAAGGGATATGGTTTTCTTTAGGTGGAACATGTCCATCAATTCTGGGTTGGACATGGCCTTATATGTCAGGCAGAGATCACCTCTGAGTAGGCAGTATGCAACCGAGTACAGTTGTAGTTTCTTCAGTCGAGTTGCATAGGACATCTGTTTGAGGCCAGTAATCCTCTTGGTGAAGTACTTCTGTGGTCTTTCCAGCTGTTGCAGGTGTCTTGTAAGATACATCCCAAATGGGCTGTTGTACTCTGTGATGGGTCTGATGAGTGATGTGTAGAGAATCGCAATGACCTCTTTTGATCTGGATGCAAACCCTTTTGTGATTAGGTGGGCCACATAGAAGGATTTTCTAACCACTTTGGCAATGTGATTATCAAAGAAGAGATTACTATCTTCTTGGGTCCCCAGATCCCTTATTACGTCTTCCATATTTAGGGGGCTACCACCTATGTGGTAGTTTGTGGGTACTTTGTTTTTTTCCAAAGGGGATGACTATGCACTTTTTGGCATTTAGCTTGAGGCCATGGTTTTGACACCAGGCATCTGTGTCAGTGAGACCCTTTTGGAGGATGTCTGTGTCAGCCAAAGGTTCATAGGTTGGTACTAGGCTATTGGCCCTAAGGCCTATGCAAGCCTAGCCATAACAATTCCCTGGAAATTTCTTCCCATAATATTTACTTCTCTGGGCCCCAGTCTAGCAGGGTGACTGACATGATCCCCGGGGTGAATTTCCTATCTCCCATCCAATCACCAAGGTTCCTTTTGAAGAGGGCCAATGAGGCGCTCTGCTTGACATGTATGGGCAGTCTATTCCAGAGTATGGGGAGTCTCTGGGTCAGGAACCTATCCCTCCAGCATGTTTTGTTCATTGTGATGATAAGGTTTAGATCCCTGGTGCATGTGGCTCTGAGGGATTGGGATTTCTTTAAGTGTAGCACGTCCAACAGCTCAGGGTTTGACATGGCCTTGTATGTTAAGCAGAGATCGCCTCTGAGTAGACGATATGCCACAGAGTATAGCTGGAGTTTTTTTAGACGGTCAGCATATGGCATCTGCTTTAGGCCTGTGATTCTTTTAGTGAGGTATTTCTGTGGCCTTTCCAGCTGTTGCAGATGTCTTGTGAGGTACATACCAAATGGAGCATTATACTCTATAATGGGTCTAATGAGAGATGAGTACAGTGGGACAATGACCTTTTTTTCTGGATGAAAATCCCTTAGTGATGAGGTGTGCCACATAGAAGGATTTCTTGACTGTTGTGGTGATGTATGTGGTTATTGAAAGTGAGACCACTGTCCAATTGTGTCCCTAAGTCTCTCATCACACTTTCGATGTTTAGTGTCCTGCCATCTATGTGGTAGTTCATGGGTACATGTTTTTTTTCCAAAGGAGATAACTATACATTTCTTGGCATCAAGCTTGAGCCCATGGCTCTGGCACCAGGCATCTGTTTCTGTAAGGCCCTTTTGTAGAATATCCACATCATTTGGGGATTCAATAATGGCTCCCAGTTTGCAGTCATCTGCAAACTTTGTTAGCCAGAGTCCCTTAGTGTTGGCCTGTACTTCAGAGCCGTAGATGCCAAACAAGAGTGGTCCCAGGACTGAACCCTGAGGTGCTCCACTTGTCACTTGTCTGGAGCTGGATTTGGAATTGGCTACTTTTACAGTCTGGGTTCTGTCAGTAAGCCAGTTGGCAACCCATCGAGTGACGTATGGATTAATGCCCAGCTTAGTAAGTTTACCTATGATTCCAGAGTGGGGGATGGTGCCGAAGGCCTTGGCAAGGTCCAGATAGGCTGTGTGGGCCGCCTTACCCTCGTCCACAGCTCTGGAGACCGATTCGAAGAAGTCAATCAGATTCAGGAGACAAGATCGGCCCTTCACAAACCCAAACTGGGTGGGGTCCAGTGTTTGAAGGTTGCCAATGTCTTTGTTTATAAGTTCCATGATAATGCGTTCCATGCCCTTGCAGATCAGGCTTGTCAGACTGATGGGACGGTAGTTCCCGGGATCCAAGGCATATTCTCCCTTGTGGAGTGGGATAACTGTAGCTGTGCGCCACTCAGTGGGCATGAAGCCTGAAGTGAGGCTACGATTAAACATGACACTTAGGTGGGGTGCCAGTTCATTTTGTAGTTCATGTAGTACACAGCCTGGGATGTCATCTGGTCTCATGGATGCTGTATTCTTAGCTTTGGAGAGTGCTGTTTCTACCTGTGTGGCTGTGATTATCGGAATTTGGCAATCTTTTGGTATTGAGATGGGCCCTGTAGGGGGTGAGAGAGGGGTGAAGTTGGCACTAAATTGATCTGCCAGGATATTGGCAATATCCTTGGGATCAGTATATTTAATGCCATTCTGTTCTATTTCAGAGCAGATCTAAGCATTGCCATTTAGATTCTTGACATAACTATAGAATGCCTTGTGGTTGTATTTGGAATCTTTGGCAATTTTATTTTCGTAACTAGCATTTGAGGATTTTATGAGGGATCTCATCTTCTTACTGAGGCTGGTGAGGGAGTTTTTTGCATCCTGGAATTTTCCTCTTTTCTGCAACAGTTTCTTCCTTCTGTTGTATAGTTTGTTTATAGCAGGGGACCACCAGATTGGCTTCCTTTTTTTTGGAGAAGAGCATCTTGGTTCTATTTGGGATGGCTTAGGTTCATAGGTTGGTACTAGGCTATCAGCCCTAGGGCCTATACAAACCTAGCCATAACAATTCCCTGGCTATTTCTTCCCACATTATTTACTTTCCTGGACCCCTGTCTAGCAGGGCGACTGACGTGATCCCTGGGGTAAATTTCCTTTCTCCCATCCAATCGTCAAGGTTACTCTTGAAGAGGTCCAAAGAGGCACTCTGCTTGACATGTATGGGCAATCTATTCCAGAGTCTGGGGAGTCTCTGGGTCAGGAACCTATCCCTCCAGCATGTTTTGTTTATTGTGATGACAAGGTTTAGATCCCTGGAGCGTGTAGCTCTGAGGGATTGGGATTTCTTTAAGTGTAGCATGTCCAACAGCTCTGGGTTTGACATGGCCTTGTATGTTAAGCAGAGATCGCCTCTGAGTAGATGATATGCGACAGAGTATAGCTGGAGTTTTTTAAGGCGGTCAGCGTAGGGCATCTGCTTTAGGCCTGTGCTTCTTTTAGTGAGGTATTTCTGAGGCCTTTCCAGTTGTTGCAGATGTCTTGAGAGGTACATACCAAATGGGGCGTTGTATTCTATAATGGGTCTAATGAGGGATGTGTACAGTGGGACAATGACCTCCTTTTTTCTGGATGAAAAGCCCTTCGTGATGAGGTGTGCCACATAGAAGGATTTCCTGACTGTTGTGGTGATGTGGTTATCGAAGGTGAGACCACTGTCCACCTGTGTCCCTAAGTCTCTTATCACACTTTCTGTGTTTAGTGTACTGCCACCTATATGATAATTCATGGATACATGTTTTTTCCCAAAGGGGATAACAATACATTTCTTGGCATTGAGCTTGAGCCCATGGCTCTGGCACCAAGCATCTATTTCTTTAAGGCCCTTTTGTAGAGTATCCACATCATTTGGCATGATTCATGCACGAGTGGATGTGCTCATACAGTGCTGTAGTGCAGGATTCTGCAGTCCAACTTCCAGATCCTGTCTGAGAAGGTGTTGTGAAGTTTGTCACTTCTGACTTCAATAGCATGAAGTTGGCTTTGGAGAAGTTCTTTAAGGAGGTTTCCTTACTGGGGGGTGGGGGTGGGATGTGGATGTCAAGGGTGATTTGCTTATGGTCAGACCTGAACAGTGAGGGGGTGACCACTGGTGTGGAGCATCTATCTCCCATGTTGGTAATGACCAGGTCTAGGATATTGGAGCCCCTGGTGGGACAGTGGATTAGTTGATCCAGGGCATTGGAATTTATGAATTCCAAGAACCATTGGGAAAAGGAGTTGGTACCCGAGTAGTTTTCCCAATTAATGGCAGGATAGTTGAAATCACCCAGTATTAGGGTGTTTGGTTGTATCTTAATATTTTCCAGTATGTTTAGGAAGGTGTAGTGAGAATCTTGGGGTATGGTGGGGGATCTGTAGCAGGCTACAATTTGGATTGCAGTCTTACCTAGTGCTAGTTGCACCTGGAGAATTTCAGATGCATTGTGCTGGGCAACTAGCCTGGAGGTGTGAATATCCTTGGTGAATATGTACACTCCTCCACCTTTAGTGTTTTGGTCTTGGTTTTGTGGCCGAAAAGTGTGGTAAGAATTGTAGCCTGGTATTGCAGGGGTGCTCTCTGGAGCCTTGAACCAGGTCTCAGTCACTGCACAGATATTGATGTTCTCCATTTTTAGGAGTGCCTCGAGAGAGTGCATTTTGAGGTTTAGACTTCTAGCATTGAGTAGCATTACCTTCAGATTTTGCATGCTTGTATCTGTTACGGTGGTGGTTTTATCCTTTGAACCTTGCCTGAAAAAGGCACTATAGAGGTGTCAAGAGCTTTAGCCAGTAACCTGAATCCCAGGGGTGACAGGTGCAGACCACCTCTGGCAAAGCATCGTGGTTTGTCGATCATGTCTTCCCAGGCAGACAAATACTGGATCCCCTTTGAATGACACCAGAAGCCAATTGTTGAAGTCAATCATTTTGTCCTTATACTGTGGTATAATTCTGGGCGAAGGCAGGATGCTACTCAGGGCTAGGGTCATACCTGCCTGGGTCACATGATCCAAGAGCTCTTCCATGTCTCTCTTCATGTAGTCCAGGGAGGTACGTCTCAAGTCATTCACTCCAGCATGGACAACGACAGAGTCGTATTTGTACTTGTTGTGGAGTGACTTGAGCGCATGCATTATGTGGCAGATCCTGGCACCCGACAGGCAGCTGACTGTAATTTTCTCCTTGTTCAGCCTGGTGAGTTGGACATCAGTGTGCCTGACTATAGAGTCACCTATGGAACATGACGTTGCTGATGAGGTCTCCTCGGACAGCCCCCCCGAGGAGATTCCTCACAAGCGCAAGTGCAAGAGGAGGCACTTGGACTCCCCTGAGTCCTTGACCGAGGACACAGATTTGGAGGAAGGGGAAGGTTCCCCAAGATCACCCCCCGAGGACGTCTCATTTGGAGACATCATGGAGATGCTCAGGATTAGGGGGGGTGGTCTGCCCCAAAGCCTACCTCGGATGAATCTGTGTTCCTGGAGGCATTTGAAGCAAGCCCGTTTACCTCTTGGGTGTCCCCTCCAGCTGACCCCCTGGTAGATCTGATCACTACCAGGGTATGGAAGGAGCCGAACAATGTGGAGCCAGTCCCAAAAAGACCTGACAAAATACTTAGTCCACCCTTCGACAGATCACACTGGAGTAAGGGAACCCCTGTAGATGCCATGTTGGTGGCGGCGGCCACTAAAAGGGAATTAGCCCAGGAGAGTCCTTTGATCCATCCTCCAGACAAGGAGTCTCGGTCGATGGATCGATTAGCGCAGTGGATTTTTAGTTCAGCTACCTTCTCAGTGAGGTCACTGAACTACATGGCACATGTCATACGACTGCAGCGAGACCTTATCAAAGAGTACTCTGCGTCGCCCCCGGAGTCCATGTCGGCAGAGGACAAACAGTTGTACTTTTCCCGAATGGCCACTCTTAGGTCTATCTCGAACACCTTTATGCGGCTACTGTCCCATGCCACGGAAGGGGCCGCTAGAGCTAGCGGAGCAGGCGTCGTTATGAAGCGGCAGGCCTGGCTCCACCACTGTGATTTTGCGGAACCCTTTAAGGCGTCTTTCGCTAATGCCCCTTTCGATGGTTCTGCCCTTTTTGGCAAAACCGTACTCGATACCTTGGTCCAGAGCGAGAAGGATGGGAAGACGTTGTCTGCTGTCAGACTCCGCTTCTCTGCTCCCCAGAAGAAGAAGAACAGAAGAAGATGTGGTTCTGGAAGTTGCAACAGCCCCGTTTCGCTCTGGACCCCCAGTCCTTCCGCGGCAGAGGAGGACAGGGTGGACGCCGCCCTAGAGGCCGAGGGGGACCGAAGAACTTTGGGTCCAGAGAACCGTTCTCTGACCGGCCCATGCAGCAGCCCTGAAGGGTTAGCTGACTGCTCCACTCAGGAGGCAGTTGGGGGGCGCTTCTCAAGGCACCTAGCAGCTTGAGAATCCATCATGGGTGCTTCGTATTATATCCAGAGGTTACCAGATCCCTTTCTCCCATTTCCCTCACAATCCCAGACACCTCCCTGACATCCCACCCGAGCAGAGGGAGGCCGCAGCTGCAGAAATCCAGCGGCTGCTAGAAAAAAGAGCCATTCAGCACGTCCCCCCAGACCAGTACGGATCAGGCCTCCAGGTTCTTTTTGGTGCCAAAAACGATGGGGGACTTCAGACCGATCCTCGACCTATCCCGCTTGAACCTGTCAGTAACCAAGGAAAAGTTCTGGATGGTCACTCTTCAATCCATTCTCCCCCTCCTGCGGGAGAACGACTGGATGTGCTCTATAGACCTCAAGGATGCATACTACCACATTCTGATGGACAGACGATCCAGGAGGTTTCTCTGCTTCCGGCTAGAAGCCAGCCATTACCAATTCAGGGGCCCTTCCCTTTGGTCTCACCACAGCCCCCAGGGTGTTCACCTAAGTTCTGTTGGTGATAGCGGCTTACCTGCGACTGCAGGGCATTCAGGTTTTCCCGTACCTGGACGACTGTCTCCTGTCCGCCCCCACAAGGCATCTACTCTGCGCAGCCAGAAACTCCTTTCTTCACCTAGCGGCCTGGCTGGGGATCACTATCAACGTAGGGAAATCTTCCCTTTCTCCAACTCAAACCATAGATTTCATCGGAGCAAGGTTGGACACAAACAGGCGTCTAGCCCTCTTAACTCCAGACAGAGTACCGACCTTAAGACTCCATGTGCAGGCCATCCTCCTATCCCAGGCACCCCCCGGCGGAATTGGTCCTGAGGGCTTTGGGTTCGATGGCGGCCACCATCAACATATTGCCAATGGCACGTCTAAACATGAGAGTCCTGCAATGGACTCTCCAAATTCAGTGGTCTTTTCTGCAATTCCCCCTGTACCACCCTATTCCCCTCAGCAGGGTTTGCAAAAAAAAAAAAAAAAAAAAAAAAAAAAAAAAAAAAAAAAAAAAAAAAAAAAAAAAAAAAAAAAAAAAAAAAAAAAAAAAAAAAAAAAAAAAAAAAAAAAAAAAAAAAAAAAAAAAAAAAAAAAAAAAAAAAAAAAAAAAAAAAAAAAAAAAAAAAAAAAAAAAAAAAAAAAAAAAAAAAAAAAAAAAAAAAAAAAAAAAAAAAAAAAAAAAAAAAAAAAAAAAAAAAAACCCCCCCCCCCCCCCCCCCCCCCCCCCCCCCCCCCCCCCCCCCCCCCCCCCCCCCCCCCCCCCCCCCCCCCCCCCCCCCCCCCCCCCCCCCCCCCCCCCCCCCCCCCCCCCCCCCCCTCCCCCCCCCCCCCCCCCCCCCCCCCCCCCCCCCCCCCCCCCCCCCCCCGCCCCCCCCGCCCCCCCCCCCCCCCCCCCCCTCCCCCCCCCCCCCCCCCCCCCCCCCCCCCCCCCCCGCCCCCCCCCCCCCCCCCCCCCCCCCCCCCCGGACTTACAGCCCCTCCCTTTGAACCGGCAGCTTCAGCAGATCTAAAATTTTTATCATGGAATACTGCCTTTCTTGTAGCTATCACTTCAGCATGAAGGGTTTCCGAAATTCAAGCCCTTTGTGCAAAACCACCTTATTTGTCCTTCCACAAAGACAGAGTCTACCTCAGGACCAATCCCTCCTTTCTTCCAAAAATTGCATCCGAATCGAATATTAATCAGTCCATTAACCTACCAGTTTTTTTTCCCAACTACCAAAACAAAGGGGAACATAAGTTACATCTGTTGGATCTACACAGACAACTGCGCTTTTATTTACACAGAACAGCTGGTCATAGGCAATCAGATCAGCTGTTCATTTCCTTTGCCAAATTTAACTTAGGAAAGGCTGTTTCCAAAGTCACACTGTCCAGATGGATTTCTCAGTGTATTCTGTTGGCATATGAAAGTACTGGTCAGCCCGCACCTCTAGGAGTTCATGCCCACTCTACCCGGTCTGTCTCTTCCTCGGCGGCCTTTTCGTCTAGACTCTGGATGATATCTGCTCAGCAGCAACATGGGCTTCGTCTCATACCTTCATTAATTACTACAAGCAGGATATTGTCTCCAGAGGGAGAGCATCCTTTGGCTCTGCAGTGCTCCGGAACATCCTTCATTGAGGACTGCCCAAGATTTAGGTAGCTGGGGACTCTGTCCCATAGGTTGATGCACAAATGAAGTTAACTACTTCAGATTAAGAAGTTATGTACTCACCATAACATTCCATCTGAGTAGGTAAACTTCATTTGTCAGCAACCGACCCCCCCTCCGTCCCCCTGACCTTCGGATGTTCGAGATGTTACCTTCTTTATGGCAAGGGTATGTAGCTAGTTTTGCGGGTGATTTTTGTATGCTTATCTAGCTGTGGGCAAACTCGATCTGAGGTCAGGTAGGGTTGGCAGGGGATTATGGGTAGGGGGAGGAGCTTGGAGCTCGGATCTATGCTGTTGGAAACTGCCGGCTCGGATCCGAAGACCCATAGGTTGCTGACAAATGAAATTTACCTATTCAGATGGAACGTTACATAACTTCTTATTTCCTTCCATGGCATCCAGGTTGCATGGGTGTATACGGTAGTCTTGCACCATTAGCATTAGAATCTTCACAGGCATAAGACCAGCCCTGTCACTTACCAGGAAATAGAAGCAGTTGAAGATCTATGGCTGAAAGAATGGAAAACAAATTAGAATAAGCAAGACGCGTTGTTCTGGACTCCCGAGTGACATGTGACCAGTATCTGCTTTTACTAAGTATCTACACAGCACTCTGTATCTGCGAAAAGTGTCGACAATGTTATCTAAGCAATTTCTTTAGCAGTTTTAAACGGATAATTATATAGCCACATTTCTGTCCTGAGAAGCTTCTTAACTGAATTTGAACAGATTCTGTGCTGACAATTTTAGTAAGTTGCAAGGGTAGTTATAAAAAGATGTGCTATAATTTATTGTTCTTACGTGTGCATAAAATGTGATATTTATTTAGGGCGGTGTGGTTAATATAGTGTACAAAAGGTGTAATAGGATGTAATACTGTGTAAGGTAATACATTTTGGAGTTTGTTTGTAAACCCACATCAAGTGAGAAGCATTTAGAATGTATTCTTATCCACACGTGTACATATCCTAGAATGTTTTTATTTGAGTATTTTAAAAGTTTTTCAATTACTTGCTATTGAAAATACATAATAGATTGAAACGATCATGTTTACAACTTCTTAGTTTATTGCTCTTCCAGCCGCTCAAAAATATATGAACAACTATAGGGAGATATGGTGGGGAAATTAAATGCAATAGAGACAGACAGACAAAGTAAGAGAGGAGAAAAATAAAATTTTAAGCCCAGCGGTCACGTGACTTACTTCATGGAGCGGTAAATATTCACTTCCTGAGAAGCTTCATTACATTTAGAAGATCATACACTTACAGGGAGAGTATATTGAAAAGGAGAGGAGATTATCCTACTTTTGGAGTGATTTCAGCTATGACATTGGGCTGGGGACATTATTTTCTCTCTGGGAAAGTTTGGAAGTACTACTCAGACTGCAGTAGCAAAAAGCCAAAAAACAATGGGACTGACCTGGCAAAGGAAAGGTAGGGACACCAGCAAAGGCTTGCATACCCTGATGGAAGCTCTGGCGGTCTCACTTACAGAATTGTTCCGGTTTTATTAAAAAGAAGGCCAGCATTTGTATTGAAGTATTAAAAAAAAAAATAAAAATACAAGAGGAAATATGCACGTTTATGTCATATAACTTCCAGCTTCATGAGAACTGACATGAGAGTATTTAGTGTGTCACCTGAATCCCTTTGTGAATGAGAAAAGTCGAACTTTCTTTGCAGGCATTTACAAATCACAATACAGTTGGACCCCAATCTCACAGGCAGGTACTTCATTAACGTACCAACACCTGCACAAACACAATGACACCTTTCTTCATAAAATGAAGAATGATGACAGGTCTGAAATCTGGTTGTGATAATGCGTAAGTACCGATTTTTCAGTGTTTGGCATGATTCTAGTATGATAATTCTTTTTACTTGTTTTATACTAACAAGAAAGGAGGGCAATTTTATATTCCTAATTAGACTATACAACTGCTGGACAGATTCCATTTTGGCAAAACCGTACTCGATACCTTGGTCCAGAGCGAGAAGGATGGGAAGACGTTGTCTGCTGTCAGACTCCGCTTCTCTGCTCCCCAGAAGAAGAAGAACAGAAGAAGATGTGGTTCTGGAAGTTGCAACAGCCCCGTTTCGCTCTGGACCCCCAGTCCTTCCGCGGCAGAGGAGGACAGGGTGGACGCCGCCCTAGAGGCCGAGGGGGACCGAAGAACTTTGGGTCCAGAGAACCGTTCTCTGACCGGCCCATGCAGCAGCCCTGAAGGGTTAGCTGACTGCTCCACTCAGGAGGCAGTTGGGGGGCGCTTCTCAAGGCACCTAGCAGCTTGAGAATCCATCATGGGTGCTTCGTATTATATCCAGAGGTTACCAGATCCCTTTCTCCCATTTCCCTCACAACCCCAGACACCTCCTGACATCCCACCCGAAAGCAGAGGGAGGCCGCAGCTGCAGAAATCCAGCGGCTGCTAGAAAAAAGAGCCATTCAGCACGTCCCCCCAGACCAGTACGGATCAGGCCTCCAGGTTCTTTTTGGTGCCAAAAACGATGGGGGACTTCAGACCGATCCTCGACCTATCCCGCTTGAACCTGTCAGTAACCAAGGAAAAGTTCTGGATGGTCACTCTTCAATCCATTCTCCCCCTCCTGCGGGAGAACGACTGGATGTGCTCTATAGACCTCAAGGATGCATACTACCACATTCTGATGGACAGACGATCCAGGAGGTTTCTCTGCTTCCGGCTAGAAGCCAGCCATTACCAATTCAGGGGCCCTTCCCTTTGGTCTCACCACAGCCCCCAGGGTGTTCACCTAAGTTCTGTTGGTGATAGCGGCTTACCTGCGACTGCAGGGCATTCAGGTTTTCCCGTACCTGGACGACTGTCTCCTGTCCGCCCCCACAAGGCATCTACTCTGCGCAGCCAGAAACTCCTTTCTTCACCTAGCGGCCTGGCTGGGGATCACTATCAACGTAGGGAAATCTTCCCTTTCTCCAACTCAAACCATAGATTTCATCGGAGCAAGGTTGGACACAAACAGGCGTCTAGCCCTCTTAACTCCAGACAGAGTACCGACCTTAAGACTCCATGTGCAGGCCATCCTCCTATCCCAGGCACCCCCCGGCGGAATTGGTCCTGAGGGCTTTGGGTTCGATGGCGGCCACCATCAACATATTGCCAATGGCACGTCTAAACATGAGAGTCCTGCAATGGACTCTCCAAATTCAGTGGTCTTTTCTGCAATTCCCCCTGTACCACCCTATTCCCCTCAGCAGGGTTTGCAAGGAGGCCCTCTTATGGTGGCTCCAATCCCCGGACCTCCAGAAGGGGTGCCCCTTTTCTATGTCCCCTCCCCTAACCACGGTGACCACGGATGCCTCTCGCCTCGGGTGGGGGGGCATTGTGCGGGCAGGACAGTCCAAGGCACGTGGAACAGCACGGAGACCTCTCTGCATATAAATGTCCTAGAGATGAAGGCGGTGCTTTTGGTGTTGCAAGCACTACAGAGCCTTCTTCCCATAGGAACGATTGCAATCCAGACGGACAACATGGCAGTAGTCTGGTACATCAACAAACAGAGAGGAACCAGGTCTTATCCCCTTTGTCGAGAGGCCATGAGAGTGTGGGAATGGGCGATTTCCACCAACCGCTTTCTCATAACGATGCACATTCCAGGATGGTCCAACATTTTAGCAGACAAGTTGAGTCGCACCATCCTCTCGCCGTACGAGTGGTCTCTGAACCCAAAAGTAGCGGAGCAGATATTCTCCACTTGGGGTCAACCTTGTTGCGATCTTTTCACCTCTCCTTCAAATGTGAAATGCAATGACTACTTCGCTCTAATTTCTCCACCCGGGGGAATCCCCATGAGATGCTCTGGTGCATGATTGGCCCCCCGGTCTCGTTTATGCTTATCCTCCTCTTCCGCTGATGTTGAAGTTTCTACAGAAAGCCAGTCGGTTGCAGAACAAGATAATCCTCATTGCCCCATTCTGGCCTCGCCAGGCTTGGTTCCCGTAACTTTGGTCTCACCTAGTGAATCCTCCCTGGATTCTGGATCCCATTCCGGATCTCATAACCCATCCATTGGATCTTCCGACCCCGAATCTGAACAACCTGAAGCTCATGGCTTGGTTGATCCAGTTCCAAGGTTAGCTATATATATATATATATACGCATTTAAGTTCTTAGTTCTTGAAATAGTCAACACTGATGGTAGATTAGGCAATATAAAAAACAGGGTTGAAGAAAGAGAAGGTAAATGGATCCTGAAGCTTCAAGCCCATAGATTTGGGCTTAACGATAGGCTTACCATCAAGCCTTTTTTAGCTTCCAGACCTCTTAAGCATTGACTTTTATGTAACTTTTTTTAGAAATGTGATGTTATACATTTGATTGTGCTTTTATACAGTTGTCTCTTTAAGAAATTGTGACATCATGGCACACAGGTGTATATAATGAC
Source organism: Protopterus annectens (assembly GCF_019279795.1). Taxonomy (NCBI): domain Eukaryota; kingdom Metazoa; phylum Chordata; order Ceratodontiformes; family Protopteridae; genus Protopterus; species Protopterus annectens. Next base: position 1,480,569,118 of record NC_056729.1, read on the forward strand.
TTACTTTGCAAACTATCTTTTATGTCTGATGAAGCGTTGTGCAACAACGCGAAAGCGCTCACTATCTTATGCAGTTTTTTATTGCTTCACAATAAACGTGGATTTTATTCATCATCTTGGATTTTATTCTTTGAGAAGAGCCTGTTGGATTTATCTATTTGCAATTCGTGCTACAGCCCATGTTGCACTCTTTACTTTTCTGCTTCTGAATTGGTTTGTTTAAGGAGAGTGCTTTACCTGGCAGTGTGGTTCTTTTTCTGATATAAGATGGTTTGTACAAGCTGTGTGCTGAAGAGGTATTTTACAAAGTGCTGTTTGAACTGTATCCACAGTGTACCCTACTGGAAGAGAACAGAAATGTATATACACTATTGTCACTGTTTAAATGTATATATTTTAACAGGGGGAAATGGAACACAGGAGGTTAACTTGCAAAACTTCAGAAAAATAGTTGAAAGTAAATTACTTTATGGCTGGGCCATAAAAAAGATGTTATCTTTCAGTTTCAGTGCAGCAGGAGAAATAATGTCTGTACTAGAGAAGTTTTCTGTATTGTCTTTAAATGTGGAGAAATGGAAATTATTTTATAACTTCCACCATTTGCCAAAGATCTGAGGTCTGTGTATTTTCACAGGTAGATGCTAAATGCTACCAGCTGCATCAGTGGTTGTTTTTCACCTGGGATAGAGTCAGATGACAAGAAATTATGTCATTCTGCAACCTACTCAGCAGTGCAATATATGAGATATTAATTTAAGAACTCTCTGTGAGAGAGAGTATTCTGTATTTTTCCTTTGACCTGACAACATCAATATCCACTCACCACATCTGCCTTGTTGCTCTGAAGGAAGTTATTAGGGCACAGTAATTTAATTAGATTCAGTCAGGACTATAGTGAAGTATTGTTTAGATGTTTTCTTTATTTATTTGAGACTGTTCTGCAATGTTGTTTTAAATCTTGCCTGTGATTTTGAACTCTTATGTTACTGTGATTATATGCTGAGTATTTTCTTGTTATTTTATTATTTATTATTAAATGTATTTAAACCGTTCACTGTGGCTGATATTTGTGAGACATATTTAAGTCTGGAGAGTACTTTGCATATTTGTTTGGTGACACTTTGTAGGCCACTCCTAACAGCCTTGCTGCTGGTCAAACTACCATTTGTATAAACAGTAACATTACACGGTAAGATTGGACACCCTTTGTTAAGAGCCTTAAAGTAGCTGATAGGAGTGACTGGTGGCAGGGGAAAATACCTTATAGTCTGGGCAGAAGGGGGCATAGCTAGTAAACCTGTGCCAGCCTTTCCCAGGTGTCTGTGTATGTATAAATCAAACCTCAAAAAGTGTGTGTGTCAGCTACTTGGTCAGGGACATGAAGCACTAGTTGGACAGAGAGAATGCTGGAGGTCTTGGCTTGGTCACTCAGCTGAGATCCCAACTCTATAACTGTGCCAGTAAGGAGTCTTATTGGGGATCTGGAGAAAGAGGGAGAAACTAGCCCTGGACTGACTGTGGTCTCTGTGTGTTCTTAAAGGAAATTGCACTAGATGCAAAGAGCTGCATCTGGAAATGCTGTGTGTGTGACTTGTCATCCTCCCAATGTACGTCCCCACCTGGTGATTGTGGTGAGGATTGAGGCTCCTTGATTACTGTAGCCAGTAGTGGGACATCACAGTTTAAAATTCTGTATTGGCAAATATCTTAACTGTCAAGCAACAAATGGTTTAAAGAAATGTTTCTGTGTTTATATTAAGCTGCTTTTTCTTTGCACACATTAACCAAAACAAATTAAAATACATAATTTTCCTAGTTTATCACTGGTGATGACTTTGTACTTAACTTTTTTTTTTATATAGGTTCATAGGTAGGTACTAGGCTATCGGCCCAAGGGCCTATGTAAGCCTAGCCAACAAGGTTCCATGGCTTACGCCACCCAAGAAAGTTATTTTCCTGTGCTACTGTCGAGCAGAGACGCAGAAGTGATCCCCAGGGTGTATTTCCCATCCACTCATCAAGATTTTTCTTGAGTGCTAATGACGAACTTTACTTGACATAGATGGGTAGCCTGTTCCAGAGTATGGGAAGTCTCTGGGACAGGAATCTATCCCTCCAGCATGTCCTGTTTATTGTGATGACAAGGTTTAGGTCCCTAGAGCCTGTAGCTCGGTGGGATTGGGATTTATTTAGGTGTAGCATGTCCAACAGCTCTGGGTTTGACATAGCTTTATATGTTAGGCAAAGATCACCTCAGAGTAGGCGATATGCTATGGAGTAAAGCTGGAGTTTTTAGAGATGGTCAGTGTAGGGCATTTGTTTGAGGCCGGTAATCCTCTTTGTGAGGTACTTCTGTGGCCTTTCCAGCTGCTGCAGATGTCTTATGAGGTACAATCCAAAAGGGGCGTTGTACTCTATAATGGGTCTAATGAGTTCGAGTAGAGGAGAACAATGACCTTTTTTTTCCTGGATGAGAACCCTTTTATGATGAGGTGTGCCACGTAGAAGGACTTCCTGACTACTGTGGCGATGTGACTATCAAAGGAGAGACTACTGTCCACCTGGGTCCCAAGGTCTTTTATCACACATTCGGTGTTAAGTAGATTGCTGCCTATGTGGTAGTTCATGGGTACAGAGCTTTTACCAAAGGGGATGACACTGCACTTTTTGTCATTGAGCTTGAGGCCATGGCTCTGACACCAGGCATCTGTCTCAGCGAGGCCCTTCTGTAGGATGTCCACATCATTTGGGGACTTGACTATGGCTCCTAGTTTTCAGTCATCTGCGAACTTCATTAGCCAGAGGCCTTCTGTGTTAGCCTGTACTTCAGAGAAATAGATACCAAACAGAAGAGGTCACAGGACTGAACCCTGTGGTACTCCACTTGTCACTGGTTTGAGGTCAGATTTGGAGTCTGCAACTTTTACAGTGTAGGTTCTGTCGGTGAGCCATTTGGCAACCCATCTTGTGATGTAGGGATTTATACCTAGTTTACTGAGTTTAGCTATAATTCTAGAATGGGGGATGGTGTTGAAAGCCTTGGTGAGGTCAAGATAGGCTGTGTGAACCACCTTACCCTCCTCTACCGCTTTGGTGACTGCCTCAAAGACGTCGATCAGGTTCAGGAGGCATGATCTGCCTTTCAAAAGCCTGAACTGGGTGGGATCCAGATTTTGGAGGTTACCAATGTCTTTGTTTATCGCGGTGGTGGTGCTGCAGTAGCGTTGTTGCCTCACAGTAAGACGCTGTCCGGTTCGATTCTCAGCTAGAGCGTTTTCTGCGTGGAGACATGCATGAATGGGCGTACCTTCGTTGAAGGTTGTGTGCCAGGCCTGGCAAACCGGTATGTAAAAATCAACTGCCAATCATTAGCGGACCGGAGTTCTGCTGTGGCGACCCCTAACCAGGAAAAGCCGAAAGACACAAACAAACAAAAACCAATGTCTTTGTTTATGAGCTCCATGATGATACGTTCCATGGCCTTGCAGACCAGCTCATCAGGCTAATAGGGCGATAGTTCCCTGGATCAGTGGTGGCTCCCCTTTTGTGGAGTGGGATAACTGTTGCTGTACGCCATTATTGGGGACAAAGCCTGATGCGAGGCTATTATTGAACATGGTGCTTAAGTGGTGAGTCAGTTCGTTCTGAAGTTCATGTAAAACGCAGCCTGGGATGTTGTCCGGTCCCATGGATGCTGTGTTTTTAACTTTAGAGAGTGCAGCTTTTATTTGCGTAGTTGTGATTACAGGGACTCTGCATTCTTCCTGTATAACGCCACTTCTGAAACACAACAGCACCACCACGATACGAAAGCAAGTACATCCACTACACGACAACTGTAGAAACCAAGGCAGTCCACTGCTGGAAAACTGTGAGTCCAGTAAAATTTATTTCATGCATAAAATGTTAAGCGCTTTCACTCACGAAAACTGTGAGCTTCATCAGAACAGTCATTCACTTCTGCAATCTGTTTAAATACATAAAATGGCGCCAACAGGTTTAAAATCAATCAACCATTCTTAAAGAAATATAACAAATAAATATGAAATAACTGTGAAATAACTAAATATGCATAATATAACATTTGATATATAACATAATATAATATAAACTACATATAATACAAAGAAGTAATCATCTTCTTCTATCCAAGAAAGGTTTAATAGATATAAAATCATTTAATCCTGGGGGGTTATTAGCGTCAGTAAAAAACTGCCACCATATTTCTCTACATGTAAAAAACTGAGTTGAGTTGAACTGAAGCACAGTTACATTGTTTTCTTCCTGTATAGATATAGGCCCTTTAGGGGGGGGGGGGGGGGGGTAAAGTTAGCACTGAACCTATCTGCCAGGATGTTGGCAATATCAGTTGGTTCTGTAATTTTCGTGCCATTGTGCTGTAACTCAGAGCAGATCTGGGTGTTGCCATTGAGATTCTTGACATAGCTATAGAATGCTTTGTGTCTGTCCTTAGAATTAGTGGTGATTTTGTTTTTGTAGCTAGCTTTGGAGGATCTTATAAGGGTTCTCAGCTTCTTACTGAGGCTGACCTCAGCTCCTCCACTCATGGGATTTTACTCTCTTTTGCAACAGTTTCTTCCTTCTGTTGTACAGTTTGTTTATGGCAGGGGACCACCAGATTGGCTTCCTTTTTTTGGAGGATAGCGTCTTGGTTCTGTTTGGGATAGCACGATCCATGCACTCGTGTAAGTGCTTATAGAGTGCATTTGTGTAGGATTCAGCAGTTGTAACTGTATTGTCCATCTGCATGGGTGTCATGAAGTTCACCACTTCTGTCTTAAGAAGCATGAAGTTGGCTTTGGAGAAATTTTTTACAGTGGTTTCCTTAATGGGGGGTGGGGGCAGGATATGGATATCAAGAGTGATTAGCTTATGGTCGGATCAGACCAACGAGGAGTTGACTTCAGGTGTGGAACACCAGTCACTCATGTTGGTAATGACTTGGTCTGGGATATTGTTGCCCTTGGTGGGGGTGTGGATAAGTTGATCTAGAGCATTGGAGTTTATGAATTCTAAAAAGCGTTGAGCTAAGGTGTTGGTACACGAGTAGTTTTCCCAGTTAATGGTGGGGTAGTTGAAGTCACCCATTATTAGGTTGTTTGGTTGAATCCTAACATTTTCCACTACATCAAGAAAAGAGGCGTGGGAATCTTGGGACATGGTGGGGGATCTGTAGCAAGCTACAATTTGGATTGCAGTTTTGCCCAGAGTTAATTGCACTTGGATAACCTCGGATGCATTATGCTGAGTAACTAACCTGGAGGTGTGGATATCCTTAATGAATATGAACACACCTCCGCCTTTGGTCTTTCGGTCCAGGTTACATAGCTGAAAAGTGTGGTATGAGTTGTAGCCTGGTAGTGCAGGGGTGTTCTCTGGAGCTTTGAACCAGGTCTCAGTCACTGCACAGATATTGATGTTCTCCATTTTAAGGAGTGCCTCGAGTGAGTGCATTTTGAGATTTAGACTTCTAGCATTGAGTAGCATTACTGTCGGTTTTTGCTTGCCTGTTCCTGTTACGATGGTGAATTTGTCATAATACTTGTTCGCAGGCATTATTAAATACATGTGCACACAGACACACACATATATTTGTGTATTTAACAATGAATGAGTAAGGAAGCACAACATAGAGACTTGCTCACATTTATGAAATTGGACTTTTGTAGACTTGTCCCAACAAAAACAAAAAAAAATCTAGAAAGGAAGCTTTTTTCAAGTAATCTGTTGTGCTAAGACATCTTCAGAAATATGTACTAAACTTTATGCACACCAACTGCTTTTTGACATACTTAAAAACCAAACTTATGAGCCTCCCATTCTCCTAACAGAAGACAACATAACTTCACCAATATCTGTAAAAATCTCAGAAACATTTCTAGGAAAACAGGTCTTCACAAGATTGAAGCAAATCTGTATTGCATGTTTAATTCTGCCTCTTTTCTGCTTCAAAGCCTAACTCGACAACATAAGGAAAAAAATGCATGCAAGCATTTATTTGTAAATGCATGGTGAATGTATGATTATGTGCATTTTGAATTTAAATTCATGCATATATTGCACTTACATGTACAAATAAACTTAGAGAGATTTTTGTTATAGTTTTATGTCTTGAAAGGAAAACCAAGCAGAATTTAACTTGGTATGTAGATTCCCTTCACTCTTGTAATGACTAAATTCATAGTAAAGGTTTAGACATTTTTTGCAGACACTGGTGAAGGTAAATAAGATGTTATGATGTCTTTAGTTAGGAGACAGGGATGCTTACTAGTTTAATTTTTAATTATGTCATAAAGCAGGGGGTTATGGATGAAGTTTAGCAAACATTTCTGAGGTTGTCTTATTAGAACAGATTACTTGAAAAAATATTATTTTCTAGCTATTTTTGGACAAGTCTATAAAAGTCCAGTTGCATAAATGCAAGCAAATTTCTGTCCTGTGCCTCCTGCTTCATTTAGTATGTGGGGATCTTATAGTAACAGGAAATTAAAATATCAGTACTGCATATCATATGGGCCTTAAGAAAGCTTCCTTTTCCTGCTGTGAGATAAGACAGTGTTGCATAATCAGCTGGATTAGCATTCAAACATTTGTCTGGAAAAGAGCATGATAGAATCAAGCTGAACCGAATGCAGAAAGTAGCATCAGCTGTAACCATTAGAACTGCAGATGATGAAGTGACACCAAAACTCATACATGCAATTGCAGTAGCACTGTGTGCATGTGTAGATTTGTGAGAACATGAGTTTTACATACTAAAGGACTGGATTTTTGACTACTTAAACATGGTGTAATTACATAGCTGCTATTTAGCTGTCAGTTTTATTTATTTATTTATTTATTTATTTAACATTTGTTTACCGGGAAAGTCAAACTTGGAACGAAACCAGTTTTCAGCGGAGGCCCAGGGAGAAATGCTCTAAATGTATGTATTTGTAACAAACCTTTTCCCAGCTGCGATGTAAACCAGATGAAAATGAGAATTCTTACTAATATTCTGTCTTCTGTTGCACTTGAGAAAATCTGTACTAAAATAATAAAAACACCCATTACATAGCATTCTGCTAAGCTCTTCAGAGTTACACGTTTCATCAGCATGAACCTCCATTTTTTTCAGTTTTTACATGGTGTCAGGATGCTGAATCAACTGTCAACACCTCTCTCTATTCAGAGCTACTCTCCTACCATCTTTGACAGTCCTCCTATCTTCTTTTGTTTTTATTTTTGTTTTTTTTTTACTCATATTTTCTTTTGTGCAGTCCATTCATCTCTTGGAATAACTTCTTTGTCTCCTCTTGCCTTCTTCCTCTGTCTCACAAATCTGCTGTACACGGATCTTGAACCAGACTGCAAGGAAAACTGTGTGTCTAATTGACTGCGGATGGAATATCATGGAGCACAACACACAAAATGCTACTTAACACTCCTTGATATAACTACTTCCAGCTCAGCTGCCACACTGAATGGTTTTGTTTTCTCCTGGAGTAAAATTTGCAACATTGATAATCATGCTTATAAGACCGACATATGTGGATTTAATGTAGAGAGGGCAAGAGAGAGCATGTACTGCATTAAATCAAGGGGATGTCTGACCTTTTACTCTGGAAAGATCAGATTTAATGTAAAGAGGGCAAGAGAGAGCAGGTACTGCATTAAATCAGAGGATGTCTGACCTTTTACTCTGGGAAGATCAGATTTAATGTAAAGAGGGCAAGAGAGAGCAGGTACTGCATGAAATCAGGGGATGCCTGACCTTTTACTCTGGGAAGATCAGATTTAATGTAAAGAGGGCAAGAGAGAGCAGGTACTGCATGAAATCAGGGGATGTCTGACCTTTCACTCTGGGAAGATCAGAGTCGCTGTTTTCAGAATGCTGTTTTTTCATACAGGTATTACTAACACAATGGGATATAGAAGTAAAAAGAAATATTTAGTTCTTCTGACATAACTTAAGCAGTCATACATAAATGTTAATCCACAGCTTGACAGTTGTTTGTGGCTTGTGGGTAGTATAACTAGTGAAGATGCTTTTGGTTTTGATACCCTCATTGTCCCTTTGCAGTGTGTGCAAACCTGTGGAAGTCTGCTATTCAGATCAATGCTTACGAACCAACCCTGAAAAAAGGTAATTGCCCCTACCAAAAAAAAAATTATATATATATATATATATATATATATATATATATATATATATATATATTGTATATCTATCATCCTCATTAGACTTCACCATACTAGCTACATTTGCATGGCATTGGTCTAATCATCATGTCTCTAATTAGGTTCATGTCGAAATTCTAAGGGCCATAATTACAGTTTTTGGTTTAATGAGACTAAAAGTGCAAATATCAAAAATATTTATTAAGTGCTTGGTTGCAGTACCTTAAAATATTCCCCTTAATGTGAGGTACAATAATCTCAGAGTTAGTCTTATTTATTTATTTATTTTATTTTATTTTACATTTGTTGACCGGGAGAATCCGACTGGATATATGTCCATTTTCAGCGGAGGCCCGGGGAGAAAAGCTCCACATATAGAGTAAATTACATACAGGATAAGATAGATACATATTAATACATTATTGTAATAACCAACATAGTTGCAAGATAGCATCCATAGACAAGACATTATTAGGAGAAGATAGGCACAGGCAAAGAGAAATTTACTTATACTAGATAGTCTAACTTGATAAGGAGGGAGAATGGAGTTAGGAAGTGTAGAGAAGGTTGCAAGACTTATTATAGGGGTAATAGAGAAGTATAGTCTTGTGTATAACACAGACACACTAAGTAGCAGGGATATGAAAGATACAGCTCTTCACATCAGGAAGTACAGGGTAGTAAAGCCTTCCTGCAAAAATACAATGATGGCATTATGAGATTTTGGACTCACTGTATTTCTTTGGTGATCACATTTCATTTTTGTAGTTACGTGATGTGGCTTGCAGTTATAGCTCTCATACCTCTGATACAAAGCCCTTTAATTTGAAGTTAGTGCAGAAAAGGATTTGTGAAATATAAGTGAATGTCTCTTAAACCTGTAGTAGCATATTCCCTATTATGGTTGGCTTTTATATAAGGAAGGATAGAGGCATTTGATCTTCTCAGACGATATTCAGTAAGTGGTGTCATATTTGGCCTGTAAGATATCATCCAGTCATTGCCCCCCTCCAAAAAAAATTAATATCAACGGAAACAGAGATATCCATCACCAATAGAGCTTTTAAACTGTCTTTGACTAATGGCTTACAGGAAATAGTAGGCCAGCTCAAAAATGGACAGATTGGTCTGTAATTTAATTATTTGTTAAATATTTGTTTATCAGGAATGTCCCACTGAGGCTTAGACAGAAAAGATGCACAGTATGTAACAATGTAAGCTACATTGTCTATTACAATAAATAAATAAAAATAGTACACTTATAAAAATAGTACGCTTATTATTTTATACAAACAGCATATGATTGAATTAGCAGGCAGCTTCTGTGGCATACACCAAGTGACACAGCAGCTGTGTAGTATTTTCATTAGATTCATGAGACTTTGTATGCAGCCACATGAAAGAGACTTCAGCATCCGTAGGTCTGTACTGGTACAGGATAGTGTTAGGAATGGGAAGGATTATAGACTAATCTACCTCTGCTACATAGCATTCTAGAAAGTTAAATGAGGAGTGCAATATATTACTATATGGGGTTAGTATTTACATTTTGAGCGGCATTTGCAGAAGTGACTGGATTGCTTGGAGTTAAGATGTGGATGGTGGATACCTGTGCTTGGTGGCATGCCACTAGGTTCTGAGACCTTTTTCAGTAGGTTTGTAAATTAAGAAAGTTATATGTCTTCAAACTTGGAAATTCCACAACTGAGGTACACAGGTAGCAAACTAAGAAACACTGTGTTTGGTCTTGGTTCAAAGATCATCAGGCTAGTAACCTGTAGTTACATAATTAATGTCCTCTTCTGAAAGTGTCTAATAATAGACAGAAGACATAATGGATTGCTTTGTGAACTGTGTCTGAAAATTTTAATTTTCCTTATCGCTTCTAACCACTGTAGCATTTTGAGATTTATGCAGTGATGTGTACAGTATACTGGTTTGGGTATAGTATGGGCATTCCTCTTTTATGTGGTATTGAGGTCGCTGAGTGAGTAAGGGCACTTCTATGGGCTAGGCTTGTAAAGGCTCCAGGCCCTTTAGCCTAGTACACACCTATGAACCTATGTATAATAGAGTCAAAGAGAAGGCGCAGTATAAAAACAGTTCACTTTTAACATGTTGTTAGTTAAGCAGTATTTTTGGCTGCAGGGACATCCATGTAATTGGTTGATTTTGGAAGTCATTAACTCTTGTTAGGGATTTGAACTTTATAACTGAGAAGCTAGCTTATGGTCCCTTTTAGTACATCAGCACAGTAGGTGTCAAGCATTTTTCCTAGAAAACACTTTTCTTAGTATAGAAGTATTTCTGAACTGCAAGCCTTGATATGTTAAGAGTACATATACAGGTTCCACATGGACAGGGTGTCTTTAAGAACAAATCCCTCCTTTAAACTATAAGTGGTCTCTGAGGTGTCTTTAAAACAGTTGAAATGGGAATATTGCTTTCTTTGTAAGTAGGTAGACAATTCATACACTGAAAGGACTAAACCACGGATAGAGTATGATCGGTTGTTTGTGTCAGTTGTGAAAAGCAAATAGGGTCACACAAATACTAAACAGACCCTTTCTAAATTATTGGCTAAATGTATTTTTTTGTTAAAAAAAATAACACAAACGAAGCAAAGAGATCAGGGCTCACTATACAAGATGAGCAGCTACAACTGCACCCTTCTTTAAAATGTATACCTGCCTAAAGCATTTGTGAGACTGCTGTTAGGACATTGGGGTATAGTGAGTGTTTAATGTCTGAAACGTCTGTGGAATGTGTTAGAAAATGCTGTATGTTATATTACCTGTAGCCTATACAACATGTTAAAGAACCTGGTGGAGGCATATGTAATAGAGCAAACATAGCAACTGCCCAAATGAGCTCAGAATGAAAATGTTAAGTAGAAGGCTGATAACACAAGGAATCAGGATGTTTGCATCTTATAAAGAGCGTCTGTGGCCTGGAGTAGGGATTGTAAGTAACTTCACTGTGGCTACAAGACATGGAAATCTGGAGAAGGATCTTATGATAAACTGCAAAATGCAGTGAAACTTGCATCTGTGGATATACTGAAGTGCTTGCAACATGTGGTATTCCATCAGGATAAAAACCTTGTAGCCTGGAGTATTGGATTCTGTAAACTGTAAGATGTCCTAATTGAAATTACTGTTCCAGTATTCATAACAGATGGGTTTTGTCTCTAATGTCTCACTGGTGTACCAATGCTTTCCTTTCGCAGAGGTGTACATCTGATATATGACCTCAGCTTGTGTGCATCAGGGTATAAAGATGGACACACAAGAGCCTCACACCGTCTCACTGCAAGCTCTTATGCAGGCTTTGCACTCTTTGGACTGATACGTGTTTGGTTTTTGGTATCATTGCTTTGCTAATCATTACCAGATAAGTGCCCCATTGGGGAACTTTCCTTTTCTTGTTTCTTAGATTGTGGTTTAAATTTGTTTTATGTCGGATAGGAGGAATAAGTGTGAGTGCGGTAGGTATATTCTGTATAAGGACTGGCAAACTTAGTGCCTTTTTTTGCCTAGGCCCAAAACATGACCACAAATCCTTCTCCATTTATCAGTTGTCTGTTGCAAAAACCCTCTGATCTTGACTTTCTTCGTTTAATACCTTCCTTGAAACTCAGCGATTGAAATGCTTAGATCAATCCAAGATGGCAGAATTTCTGGCTTCTGACATCATCCTTCCTCCTGAGAAGAAACGGTAGAAACACGGATATGATTTACAGTCAGACGTACCTGCTAAGGTAGTCAAACCCATGGTATGTCAAATTTATTTTATTTATTTTACAGCTGTTGACCGGGTTTGTTTGACTGGGCTAATAGCCCTTTTTCAGTGGAGGCCCTGGGAGAAAAGCTCCACAGTTATTTGTACAAGCAAAGAGGGTGCTTAAGGTACAAAAAAACTCCAGAAAAAAATAAATGTACAACATATTTATAATGTTCAAACACAGTTTCTATAATGTAAAGACTATTGAAATTAAGTTTTCATTAATAAGCAAGTAAAACATTGATTAGAGATGGGGTTGTGACTGATTACCTCTCAGATGATCTATACTAAGACCCCGATGGATGCCAATATGGTACTGAGGCCTTGTGGACTTGCAGATACCTCAGACAAACCATGTCAAATCATCTTTAAGGTCCTACACAGAATCCCTCAGGTCCTTGTTTGGGAAGAAGTCCTTGATATGCTTATTGAAATAAGACAAGGCTCCAAACATCCAAGGCTTATACAGGCTTCCATCACCCTTAAAAAGAAAAAAACAAACAAAAAAGCATGTTACGTCCACTACATATTACATAGAAAAAAATGGATGGATTTCTCTCAGGGCTTATTTAAAGTCATCATGGCCCTGAAGCCTCCTCCTTTTGTGACCCAGCTAACTCAAGCCACACCACAAAAGCACCCTTTGGACTCTTCCTCCTATGAAGAGGATCCAGAACCAGATTCCAGTCATCCTCTGAATTGTTCTTCACAATTCCACTCTCCTGAGCAGTTCTTCTTGGACAAAGGGGACTCCCTTTCATGTGACTCTCCCTTGAAAGACGCTGCCTTTGGAGAAACTCTCCAGAGCATGATGAGACACTTTGAATAGCATTCAAGGTAAATCTCTATGGTACAATAAAGATACTACAGCCTTCTGGAGATGAGTACTTTGGCTCCTTCACCAGTCCTCTAGGTTTATGTGGATGCATTTCATTCTCCTTCCTTAACACCTGACTCTCAGTCAACTGTTTCTAAAATGCCAGACAGATTTGATAAGGTAGTTAGATTTTATAAGGTCCCTGATGAGCTTAAATGCCTGTATAAAAATCCCATGTCTGACCCTGCAGCAGTCCCTCTCTCATTGGATAAGATATCCATCCTCTTACCCACTGCTAATTCCCTCCCCTTAGACAAGGACAGCAGGGCCGTGGATATGAGGGGTAAGAAAGTCTACACGTCTTCCACTGTAGCATTCAGTTCTATTAATTGTCAAACACTTGTGACAGAATACCTGTTGTGTGTGCTACAGTCTCAGCATAAGGTCATGACAGTATCTCAGACAGCAGACTGTAAACGGCAAATGCAGTATTTTTTGTCCCAAGTTACACAAGTAGGCAGAGACAGCATCAAATGTAGTTATGATGCAGTGGATGCTATGTCTAAGGCTGCTGCCACAAGCTCAGTGATCAGACAATATGCATAGCTATGGGGACAGCCCATTTTCTGAAGACTTCAAATCCAAAATCTTGGATTCCTCTTTGGACACTGTTCTCTTCTTTGGACCACAAGCTGCCAGTCTTTTCAAAATTCTGCAAGAACAAGGCAAGACCCGGAAAGACTGCAGACAGTCTCTCCTTTCTACAAACCCTAGGTACTATAGGAACTATCCAGTAAAATCCACTTCCTGTGTTCAGAGGTAGCCTAGATGCTCTCACAAACACAGGAAAACACATAAGAAAATATTTTCTAACAAAACCACAGATGGATTTTTCTTCAGGGAGCCCTCCCTTTGGAAGCAAAACTCTGTGACCATTTTCTGCTCCTCCCCTCCATTGCTGTCCTGTCCCCATCAAAAAGACAGTCCCTCTCGCTTCCTTTCTGGGCGGTGGTAACTACAGGCAGATAGGTTCTGACCATTAACACAGAATGCTCTGCTTCCCCTCTCTAAAAGGGATTTTCCCATCCACTTCCCAGCCAGCTTCCTTTGATTGGTCCCATTATTTAGGACTTGCTAGCAAAGGGCACCATAGAAGATGCACCTTTTCCCTTCATAGGAAAATGTTTCTTTTCCAGGATTTTTTTTTGTTCCAAGGAAGAAATGACAATGGAGGCCCATACCGGACATCTCGTTTCTAAACACATTCCTGAGGGTACCTACCTTTAGAATGTTATCTCTCCTTTCATGTCCAGGGTGGGGGGGGGGGTCAAACTCTTCCTGGCAGGAGTCCTGCACCTTAGGTCACCAAGGAAACCAATTACTATTTCATGGGATCTTAATTTTTTTCTGGAAAAACTCACTCTAGCCCCTTTTGAGCCAGCCATATCTGCCATCTTAAATTCTGCCCATGGAAAACTCTGCTTCTACTGACACTATTGCAGGCTCGCAGGGTGTCTGAACTCCAGCCACTTATGGCTACTCCTCCCTTTCTTATTTTCCAAAAGGACAGGGTAAGGCTTAGGACCATTCCTTCTTTCATGCCTAAGATAGTGAATGAACTATCCCTCAATCAATCCACTCACCTACTTGCTTTCTTTCTCAATCCTTAAAATACAGGGAAAGAGTCTTACACTCCTTAAATATTCATACGCAGCTGAGGTTCTATTTGGACAAAACCAAGATGGTCAGAAAAAAACTGACCAACTCGTTTCATTTATGGATGCCAAGCTTTGTCAACAAATCTCAAAGCAATCCATTGCATCCTGGATTTTGAAAGCTGTCTCATTTTGCTTCTCCCAACATTGTAAATCCTAGCCTTCCTCTCATGTGGTTCCCTTTTCTGGTCCATCTTACAAGCACCCACTTGGTTTTCTGTCCAATGTCTGATCTCAGCTTGTGTGTCAGGGTATAAGGATTGACATGTGAGATCCTCAGACTATCTCCAAGCCAACACCTTGAACACTTACAAAAACTGATGCCTTCTGTAGGTCCAGATCTATATTTGCCATATCAGCCCTCTCTGGTCTCCTGGACAGTTCCTTCTAGCCATCCACCTCATTTTCCTTTTTTCCTTCAGCTCACTGCAACAGTGATTTCATTTAGCACATAATACTGATTGTTATTGCAGTATTCCTTCCTTCCCTCCCTCTTTCTCCTGTACTCTCTTGCCTTCAGGTCACACACATATATCTCTTCTTGGGGAAATTTCCCACTCATTTAAACAGCCGTCCCAGCTGATATTTCCTTCTTACAGTAGTGTTCAAACTGTTGGCTTGGAGATGGTCTGAGGATCTCACATGTCCATCCTTATACCCTGCCACATAAGCTGAGATCAGACATTGGACATACATCCTCAGGAAGGTAACGCTTTGGTACTCCAGCCGACATCACAGGATCATAAGAAGTTACTAGGCTAATGGCACTAGGGCCCTTACAAGTTTAGCCAAGTTCTACCCTTATTTCCATGATCAACACCAATTGCCCCTATTCAAGATGGACACAGGTAGAACCCTCAGGGTAAATCAGCATTGAAAACCCATCTGTTATGAATACTGTAGCAGTGATCAGTAGCATATCTACTGTTACTGTCAGTTCTTACACAACTGCACTGTATTTGCCAAACTGCAACTGAATGAATTTTGTTGAGAGTTACTGAATCAGCTAAGTTGTGTCAAAATTTTGCTATCAGAGACTGAATTATTGCATTTTGCTGCTGTAAAAACTGCAATAAATATTTATTCAGTTATTCTGTGTTAGCTTATTACACAGAGGCTGGCAGTGGGCAAAATTTAGCAGAGGTTCCATGCCAAACTGCCTGGAGTTCGTTACTACACTGCAACCTGCAAGTGCAACCATTTTGCCAGCAATGGAGGAATTACTAAAAGCATTAGTAGACTCTAAAATTACAATGTACTAGCATTTACAGCAGCAAGTGACAATGCTGGAAAGTGCTCTGGCCATCCCAAAGATCAAAAAAGTCACAAAGCACAAACTGAAGCAGATAAACACAAAAGCCAGAAGAAGTAGCTGAATTGAACCCACTCAAAGTATTGCAGGCTGCAAATCACCACACAGTTGTAGAATGCAGAATCCACTTTATTAACTTCAGGCAAAAAATCCAAGGATGAGCGCTTTCGTCCAGAAAGATCTAGACTTCATCAGACCATGGGTTCAATTCAGCTACTTCTTCTGGCTTTTGTGTTTATCTCCATCCCAAAGATCACTCTGCCTTTAAAGAAATGCTGGAAGGATGCCAAAATAGAGACATACTTTTTTGTATTTGAAAAGTGTGGCACTCAAGAAAACTGGGCTCAGTCTGACTACGCCAAGGTCATGCTCTTTAGCTCTCTGGGGAGGCGCCAAGACCCTATGCATACTTGCATCGAACTGATTATTTAGATTTTCAGAAAATGAAAAAGAACCATTCCATTTACTTGGAGTATTATTTGAGGCCCATAGTGGATGTTAACCCAATTATATTGAAAGACAGCAAACAATTTTTACTGGATTTGTATAGTTATACCAGGACCCTCGGTGAGAAAGACTCTTACATTTTAGTGACTTTGGATGTCAGAAGTCTATGTACGATGATACCCAATGATTTGGGTGTCACAGCTGTACAGCGTTATTTAACTACCAAATCCAGTTTGGACAGCAAGACTATAGATCTTTTGGCTTTGATTCTGGAAACAGTATTAGACAATAATGTCTTTATATTTAGTGAAGATATATATTTACAGAAGGATGGCGTAGCTATGGGCACTTCTTGTGCCAATAGCTACGCCAGTATAGTAATGGAGGACTGGGAGGAAGAACTTCTTTTTCCACTAGCAGCATTCCAACAACATATTGGGTTTTACAGGCAGTTCGTGGATGACCTCTTCTTGATTTAGATGGGGGATGAAGCAGGATTGACTAGCTTTGTGTCCGAGATGAATAATTTAACAGATTTTCTTAGCTTTACGTTGAGTTTTTCCACGACTGACCTATCGTTTTTAGATGTACATATAATGAGACTTGACAATGGTTTATTGAACACTTCGGTTCACAGGAAGGCATGTTATAGGAACACCCTTCTTCATAGATGAAGCATGCATCCTAGGTATGTGTTCGACAATATTTTGAAGGGACAGCTAATGAGAGCATATAGGCTTAACCCCCTTGATGAAGGTTACGCACAAGAACTGGAAAACCTTAGGGAAAGGTTTGATGAGAGGGGTTATAAGAGGATGGAAATAGATAGAATGACAGCGACCGTGAATGAGTTGAGGTCCACTAGGGCGTCCCCATATTTTTTGGAATAGGGTTATAACCACCACCCTGAACAGATAGTGAAGACGGGTGAATTGAGAGTACCCCTTTTCTTTACGGGTGATGTTAAGGACATAGAGAGAATTTTTGAAAAGCATTGGTCCACACTTTTGATTGATGAGGATATTATTGACATTGTGGGCGCTAGACCCAAGTTCTTGTATAAGAACAAACAAAATCTGAAACGGATGCTATGTCATCACCCCTTTGGTTTACAGAGTATTCGTTCCATTCACAATACTATTCCTTGTAATCAATGTAGGCAATGCCAACATATTGATACGAACAATACTTTTGTACATCCGATCACTGGATATGAGTTTCAGTTTCACACTATGACTAATTGTCAGAGTATGAATGTTGTGTACTTAGCCAGGTGCAGATCATGTACAGCGTTCTATATTGGGAAAACCAATAGACAGTTGAGGGAACGCATCAGGGAACATATATATCACATACGTATTGGCTCAGAACATAATGCACTGGCGAAACACTGTAAATCTTTAGGGCCTGACCATACTTTTAGTTTTTCTGTCATGCAATTTGTTGCATCTAGTCTTAGGGGTGGTGATATTGAGAACTATACTGAGGAATGTGAGATACGTTGGATCATCCGCTGTAGGGCGGATAATAAACCGGATCTAAATGACAAGGTCCATTTGAAGCCCATCCTCAGCAAAAGGAGACTATCTAGGCCCAAACTTAGGAGATTTTATTAGCTTGTATTTGAGCTCTGTGTCCCACTAGCACAGAGTTTAGTGTTGGCATTTAAATATGTCTTATTTTTTAGTGATTTTACTACCATTATTATTATTTTTATTTTTATTTATCGTTCCATTAATTTGCAAATAAATGGTACCTTTAAATATTTTAACATTTAAATATTTAATTGGTTTGATGACGTTTGATGTGACATGAGCCTATGGCTTTGGTCCGTCTGTTTTTTAAGCTACCGTTTAATGAAGAGACTTAAAGTCTGATGAAGCCTAATGGTGAAAGCGCTTACTTGTGTGAATAAAAAGTTTTATGTCAGTTTTAATGTGGTGTCGACTTCACAATCTTTGGCTATTTACTCCGCTGTAACAGCAGTGTGGTTTACTGCCGTTTTTGCTCTGGTGAATGCTTTGGAAACAGTTGCAGCTTTTATTCTAAAATTACAATGTACTAGCATTTACAGCAGCAAGTGACAATGCTGGAAAGTGCTCTGGCCATCCCAAAGATCAAAAAAGTCACAAAGCACAAACTGAAGCAGATAAACACAAAAGCCAGAAGTAGTAGCTGAATTGTACCCACTCAAAGTATTGCAGGCTGCAAATCACCACACAGTTGTAGAATGCAGAATCCACTTTATTAACTTCAGACAAAAAATCCAAGGATGAGCGCTTTCGTCCAGAAAGATCTAGACTTCATCAGACCATGGGTTCAATTCAGCTACTACTTCTGGCTTTTGTGTTTAGCTCCATCCCAAAGATCACTCTGCCTTTAAAGAAATGCTGGAAGGATGCCAAAATAGAGACATACTTTTTTGTATTTGAAAAGTGTGGTACTCAAGAAAACTGGGCTCAGTCTGACTAGGCCAAGGTCATGCTCTTTAGCACTCTGGGAAGGCCCTAAGACCCTATGCATACTTGCATTGAACTGATTATTTAGATTTTCAGAAAATGAAAAAGAACCATTGCACAGATCGTGTTTCTCCTGAGACACAATCATTGAAGCTTCATTCCTGGACATTTAGTTCAAGCAAAACAGTAAAAATACAAATTAATGATTTAAAACATATTTTAAAGTTATGGTTAGAAACAGAAGTAAGCAATAAAAGTAAAATGACAGACATTCTGGCAAGGTAATCCAAGCTACTTTATGTGAATGGGCTTTACAGGATGATCCTACGAAAAATGATACATTGTTTTTTGCTGCTTTAAAAGGTTACTAGGGTGGGAATTTGGTGTAATGGTTAAGGTGTTTACCTTGCAATCACAAAGTGCAGTTTGATTCTCACATGGGATAATTGTCTAGGTTTAAAATGACCCAAAAGAGCAGTTATCCTGGTACTAATCTCTGAACCTAAGAACTTGTAAAGTAATGAAATAATGTTTAAGGCTGTACAACCTAAACCTTTAACTAATAATTTTCAGATTCTTGTGAACAAACAGAAAGCTGTCAGGCCCTGAAACAGTGTATTTAGATGTTGAAAAAAGGATGTATTGCTATGTCAATTAAAAAGTTAGTTTCTGACAAGTATGCTGCTGATAAAATATGTCAGTGGAATTTGATAGAGTAAGAGCTAGAATGACACAATCAGCATATTAGTTAGCCAAATGCACTGCATTCATTGGTAGGAAAGAAGTCAGAGGGATGTTATATTCTGGAAGTATGGTTACACTTGTTAAGGAACATTATGGTTAGAAACCTAAACCTAGTGATAAGAGAAAAGTGGAAGTAATAAGTGTTCATTAAAATAGGAAAGAATATTGTATAACAAGGGAAATTTCAAACACATTTGAGTAAAGTATTGCACCCTATGACTTTGTTTCCATATTTAATATGTATTGTTACCAGAGGTCATGACTTCCTTTGTTTAAAGGTATTGCAGAAACTGTGCGTGAGGGTGAAACACAGGTAGATATTCTATGAGAGGGAAATGGTAGCCTGAGTCGTTGTTAAGAATATACATACCTGAATACATCCTTAAGAAGGGCAGGTAAGGAGTCAACAGCAGCCTGACGCACTGTCAAAAGTAAGCCATCAGGACAAAGAGAAAAGATAACCGTAGTAATGTTTAAAAGTGGGTGGGTCTGGCATAATGGTTAAAATATTCACCTCATAAACACAAGGTGCAGGGTTTGATTCTGATCAAAACAAAGTGTCCACAAATTACCACATAGGTGGTAATCCATTAAGTACAGTACTCACTCTCCTGTCTCTCTCCCATCTTATCTGAGTTTTCCAGCTCTTCCCTACTTACCCTATCCAGTCCCAAGACCTGCCTAGTGGGCCAGTGCACTTCTGCATTTGACCACTAGAGGGCGTCCTCCCCTCATTATCATTACTTTTTTCATTCATTTCTTGCTTTTCTCTACATTTACTTTGCCCATTTAATTATAGAACCCTTCTTACCCTGCTTGAGCTTACCTTCCTGTATAACCTTATTCATGCACCACTGACTGATTGGCTCTCGATCCTCTCCTGGTGTCTTCCCCGCTCCGTTAAGCCTCTTGCTCACTCCGCTCCCCTACCCTGCCCCCAATTCCCACCCGCCCCCAGCACCTCTAGCTATATCCCTCTTGACACCACACCCACTTCCTCCCTACACCAATCACTCGCAACTCCCTAGACACACCCCAATCAGCCTACTACCCAATTATAGCCACACCTATTACTGATCTAACACACTACACATCAATTATATACTCACACCCACTTATCAAGCTCTCCCTCTACCACCACTCTTACTTACCTTTTATTACACTTGACCTGTCAACATTTCTTCTTCCTACTGCCCAAAAAACTTAAGTAATATATAAGATAACTGCAACACTTAAATACCAAGAAACCTACAACATGCATTTAAACACCCCATCTATCATTATTTTACTATTACTATCTCTTAAATTATCATATCTCTATTACCTCACCCAACCTCCTTCATCTGACCATTCACAACTTTTTCATACAACCTACCACTTGAACTCCCCTCACTCACCTTTACACGCTCCTATTTCTCCCAATCTATACCCAATAACACAACTTTTAACCTTCTCATTCAAGATTTTCTCCTCACAGAATAACCCTATCCCGATAGTAACTAAACACCCCTTGATTATCACAACAGATCCAAATTATTATTCCACTCTACTCAATTACCTTCTTAACCCAATCTCTCATCTCATCAACTGCCTCCTATCTGGTGACATTCACCCAAATCCTGGCCCCTCCACCTCTCCTTCCTCACACAAGCCTATATTATTTACTTCTCTAAACCCACAAAGTATTGTCAATAAAGTCCCTACCCTCCATGCATGGCTCACATATAATAAACCTGACATACTTGCTATCTCAGAAACATGGTTAAAACCCTCTATAAAAGATTCTGAAATAACTCCACCCAGCTATTCTATCATTAGAAAAGACAGGACCCAGAAAAAAGGCGGTGGAGTTGCTCTCCTATATTCTTCTTCCCTGCTAGTTACCCCCTACAACAAACCTACTCCAAAGTTCAACAACGCTGAAGTACTCCTCAGCCTCCTACAGGTTAATAAGCACAAATACATTTGTCTAGCATCTCTCTACATTCCCCCAGGTGACAACATTTCCACACTTGAAAACATCCTCTCTTGGCTCTCAAACAATATCAGTAATGAAACCATAATCTTAGGAGATGTAAACATCGACTGGACCTCCATCCAGTCTTCGACCAACCCTCTTAATATCAACCTATATAATTTCTCCCAACTAATCAACACAATAACACACCCATCAAAAAACCCCTCTTGTGGCACCATCCTTGACTGGATTCTAGTGTCACATCCCCACTATTTCTCAGACAGTGGTACTCTTCCTGACCCCCTTGGTGATCACTTGCCTACTTTCACCCGCCGACTCCCCTGTATCTCTTATCGTACCCATAACTTCATCACTACCCGCAATGACAAAAACTTTAACCCATCAACCTTCATATATTCTCTGAAAACAATCAACTGGAATAACCTAAAGACACTACCCCTAGAAGATGCAGTTACTCATTTCAACTCTACCTTCTTAGAAATACTCAATTCCCAAGCCCCACTAAGAACAAAAAGAATAAAAACAAATTCAGCCCCCTGGCTAACCAAGACCACCCTATCAAGTATGCGCCTTAGAAATAAAGCTTGGGGACTCTATCTTAGAAATAAAACCCCAGAACAACATAATGCATACAAAACCCTCCGTAACAAAGTAAAAAAGCTTATAATCTCTGATAGACAGAAATATTTCTTCATACTCCAAAACAACAACAAAACTAACCCTCAAAGATTCTGGAAGGGGATCTCTACCCTCCTTAACCCCAGTAAGCCACACACCCCAACCCCAGACCCAAATAGCCCAGACTTAGATCTAGCTACACAGTTCAACTCCTTTTTCATTGACTCTATTAGCAAACTCACATCCTCCTTCACATGTCCCACCTCAACATCTAATTCATCCCCACCCTCTCCCACAAACAACCCTCCCCTTACTTCCTCTGTCTCCTCATTCTCATCATCTCACTGTCTATCTTCCACCTCATCCACTACTCAAAACCCCTCTTCGCCCATATCTTCCTCAAATCCTCTCTCTCCCCACTCTTCTCCATTCTCATTTAAACCTATACCCACTTCCACCATAAAAAAACTTCTTCAGAAACTGAAGCCATGCACCAATGCTCCGGACAATATCCCCTCTTACTTCCTAAGTATAGCCGCAGAAGCAATTGCCTATCCCATTAGCATTCTAATTAACCGCTCCATCCATGAATGCACGGTGCCCCAATTGTGGAAGCAAGCTTTTATCATCCCCCTCCACAAAGGAGGTAACAATTGCAACATCAACAACTTCTGCCCTATTGCTATCTTGTCCCCCATATCTAAAATTCTAGAAAAGTGCATCCAGCTTCAACTCCTTCCACATCTGTTAGAAAATAACCTTTTAACCCCTACACAACACGGATTCAGGCCAAATCATAGTACCATGACAGCCCTCCTGTCCTTTCCTGAGATTGTAAACAGAGCTCGCGATCACAGCCACATTGTCTCTACCCTATTACTTGACCTCTCCAAAGCCTTCGACACTATCTCACACAGCCTACTCTTATCCAAACTGTCACAACTTAACCTCTCTCCCTCCTCCATAGATTGGTTTTCCAGTTATTTATCTAACAGATACCAAGCTGTAATATGGAAGAAGGCCACTTCCTCGTTCCTTAGTGCCCCCACTGGAGTTCCCCAAGGATCTATTCTTGGTCCCCTCCTCTTTAATATATTCATCAATGATTTCCACAAATCTATTCCATTTGCTAATATCATCCAATACGCAGATGATTCTACCATTATCTGCTCTGCCACCTCCTCCTCTTCACTCCAAAAACTCACACAAGAAGCTTTCTCAATTACTGAAGATTGGATGAAAACAAATCACTTAGCACTCAATGCCTCCAAAACAAAACTAATGGTATTTACCCCCTCCAAATCCACTTCCTTCGACATAAACTCTTTCTCTATTACCAGCCAAGACAACTCACCCTTGGAACTGGTATCTGAAGCTAAGCTACTAGGTGTTCAAATCGACAACCGGCTTAATTTCAACTCTCATCTACAACTTAATATTAAAAAAACTCATCAAAAACTAGGTATGCTTTACCGTCAGAATCAGTATCTTACTAGCTCCTCTAAAATCACTCTCGCCTCCTCCTTTCTTATCCCCTCTCTTCTCTATGGGGCTCCATTATTGACTAATCTTCAGATCTCACTAAAAAACCAGCTCTCCTCCTGCTATAACAAAATTGCCAAATTCGCAAATAGCCATAGATCCTCCACCCACCACTGTTTCTCTCTCCAAAAACTAAATTGGCTCGAACTATCTAATCATCTCATCTATATACAGCTGACCTTAGCTCATAAGCTCATTCTCAACCCCTCTCTTTGTCCCTCCCTGTCTTCTGCCTTTAAAATGCACCTACCAAACAGAGTCTTAAGGTCCAACAATCAAAACCTACTGGTAATTCATAAACCATCTTACCCCCCAGGTAAACACTTACTATCCTGTAACCTTTCCTGTCTCTGGAACTCACTCCCACCATCCATTCGTACCACCTCTAACCACTACATGTTCAAAAAACAGCTTCACTCACATCTAAGTTCCCAATGGGATTGCTCTTGCTCCCACCCCTCATAAATACATTACATCCTTCCACCAATATGCTTACGGGACCAAACTTTTACCTAACAAAGCTTGTGTTCCCTCTGTATCCACCCTATAAGGTACTTTTATGTTCCTTCTGCAAAACTCCTCTGCTATGTATTTCACATTATTTCCAAGCTCATTTACTTCATATTAATCCTCTTTGTTTGTATTGTTCTGAATGTTTTTGAACTTTGAGTTTAAATGTTTTATCTACCACTTTTGTATAAATATTAGCAATCTTGTGTATGAACCTAATTTTGTGTGTGCTGGAGCTTTTCTCCCCATGACTATTATCTACCATTTTGTATAATTATTTAGCAATCTTGTGTATGTACCCAATTTTTCTGTACTGGAGTTTTTCTCCCCAGGACTCCATTGAAAACGGGTTCTTTTTGGCCCAATGGACTATCCTGGTAAATCAACTGCAAATAAATAAAATAAATAAATAAATAAAAAGTAATTAGGGACCTGGGGACCCAAGTTGATAGCAATATCTCATTTGACAACCACGTGGCCAAAGTGGTTAGAAAAACATTTTATATAGCCCACCTAATCATGAAGGGATTCACATCTAGATCAGGGGAGGTCATCGTTCCTCTTTACTCATCCCTCATCAGGCCCATAATTGAGTACAATGCCCCTTTTGGGATGTACCTTACCAGACACCTGCAGCAACTGGAAAGACCCCAAAAGTACCTCACCAAGAGGATCAAAGGGCTCAAACAGATGCCATATGCTGCCTGGTTAAAGAAACTCCAGCTCTACTCAGTGGCATACCACCTGTTCAGAGGCGATCTGTGCCTGACGTATAAAGCCATGTCCAACCCGGAATTAATGGACATGCTGCACCTCAGCAAATCCAAATCCCATCGAGCTACGCGCTCGAGAGACTTGAACCTCAGCACTGAAATAAATAGGATATGCTGGAGGGACAGATTCATAACCCAGAGGCTCCCTTCACTCTGGAATAAAATCCCAGTCCAGGTTAGGCAGAGTCCCTCATTGACTCTCTTCAAGAGGAATCTTGATGAGTGGATGGGAGATCGTAGGTTTACCCCGGGTATCACTTCTGTGTCACTGTTAGACAGAGGCACAGTATACTAACCTCGAAAAAGGGTATAGCAAAATAAATTTAAAATGGGTGGCGAAAGCCAAACACATTCTGGCTAGGCTTATAAATACCCTAGGGCAGATAGCCTAGTATGAACCTATGAACCTATTATTGGCTAAGCTTAAAATGGCTCTCCAGGGCAGTTAGCCTAGTACTCACATATGATCATGTGGCACTTGCAACTAATTTAGAGAAGTTGGTATATGGTTAAGGTGAATACCTCACAGACACAAGGTACAGAGTTTGGGTCTCATCTTTGAAAAGAAAATTAGCTAAGCTTAAAATGGCTCACAAGGGCAGTTACTCTACTTACTTATTTATATAATGTGTTTCATTGCTTGGAAAGAATTATTGTGGAAATGATAAATAATTATGTACATTGAATTTAAAAAGTGTACACACCCCTGTTAAAATGTCAGATTTTTGTGATATAAAAAAATGAGACCACAATAAATAATTTCAAAACTTTTTCCACCTTTAATGTGACCTGTAACTTGTACAATTCAATTGAAAAACAAATTAATCTGTTAGAGGAAAAAGTATAAAAATAAAAAATGTACTATAAACTGGTTGCATAAGTCTGCACACCCTTAAACTAATACTTTTTTGAAGCACCTTTTGATTTAATTACAACATTCAGTCTTCTTGGGTGCACACCTGCCATCAATTGAAGAGACTCTGATTAAGCACAAATAAAGTTCAGCTGTCCTAGTAGGATATTCCTGACATTTACTCAGTTGCCTGCTACAGCAAAAGCCATGGTTCACAGAGAGCTTACAAAGCATCAAAGGGATCTCTTTGTTGAAAGGCATCAGTCAGGAGAAGAGTACAAAATAATTTACACAGCACTGGATATACCATGGAACACAGTGAAGACAGTCATAAAAAGTAGAGAAAATATGGGACAACAGTGACGTTGCAAAGAGCTGGACGTCCCTCCAAAAGTTATGAAAAGACAAGATGAAAACTGGTCAGGGAGACTGCCAAGAAACCTACAGTAACAATGAAGGAGTTGCAGGAATTTCTGGCAAGTACTGGTTGTGTACTACATGTGACAACAATCTCTCGTACTTTCCATATGTCTGGATTATGGGGTAGGGTTGCAAGACGGAAGCCTTTTCTTACATAGAAAAACATCCAGGCCCAGCTAAAATTTGCAAAACAATATATCGTCTCCCAGAAGCATGTGGGAAAATATGTTATGGTCTGATGAGACCAAGCTTGAACTTTTTGGCCACAATTCCAAAAGGTACATGTGGCACAAAAACAACACTTCGCATCACCAAAAGAACACCATCCCCACGGTGAAGCACGGTGGTGGCAATATCATGCTTTGGGGTTGCATTTCTTCAGCTGGAACTGGGGCTTTAGTCAAGGTGGAGGGAATTGTGAACAGTTCCAAATACCAGACACTTTTGGCCCAAAACCTTCAGGCAGCTGCTAGAAAGCTGAAGATAATGAGGAATTTCACCTTTCAACACAACAATGATCCCAAGCATACATGCAAATGAACAAAAGAATGTCTTCACCAAAGGAAAATTAAAGTATTAGAATGGCCCAGCCAGACCCCAGACCTAAATCCAATAGAAAATCTGTGGGATGACCTGAAGAGGGCTGTGCACAAGAGATGCACTCGCAGTCTGACAGATTTGTAGTGCTTTTGCAAGGAAGAGTGGGCAAATATTGCCAAGTCAATATGTTCCATGCTGAAAGACTCCTACCCAAGAAGACTGAATGCTGTAATTTAATCAAAAGGTGCTTCAACAAAGTATTAGTTTAAGGGTGTGCACACTTATAGGTTCATAGGTTGGTACTAGGCTATCGGCCCTAAGGCCTATAGGAGCCTAGCCATAACAATTCCCTGGCTATTTCTTCCCACAGTATTTACTTCCCTGGACCCCTGTCTAGCAGGGTGACTGATGTGATCCCTGGGGCAAATTTCCTATCTCCCACCCAATCATCAAGGTTCCTTTTGAAGAGGGCCAAAGAGGTGCTCTGCTTGACATGTATGGGCAATCTATTCCAGAGTCTGGGGAGTCTCTGGGTCAGGAACCTATCCCTCCAGTATGTTTTGTTCATTGTGATGACAAGGTTTAGATCACTTGAGCGTGTGTCTCAGAGGGATTGGGATTTTTTTTAAATGTAGCATGTCCAACAGCTCTGGGTTTGACATGGCCATGTATGTTAAGCAGAGATCACCTCCGAGTAGATGATATGTGACAGAGTATAGGTGGAGTTTTTTTTATACAGTCAGCTTAGGGCATCTGCATTAGGCCTGTGATTCTTTTAGTGAAGTGTTTCTGCGGCCTTTTCAGTTGTTGCAGATGTCTTGAGAGGTACATACCAAACTAGGCGTTGTATTCTATAATGGGTCTAATGAGGGATGAGTACAGTGGGACAATGACCTCCTTTTTTTCTGGATGAAAAGCCCTTAGTGATGAGGTGTGTCACATAGAAGGATTGTTGTGGCGATGTGGTTATCGAAGGTGAGACCACTGCCCACCTATGTCCCTAAGTCTCGTATCACACTTTCGGTGTTTAGTGTACTGCCACCTATGTGGTAATTCACAGGTACATGTTTTTCCCAAAGGGGATAGCTATACATTTCTTGGCATTGAGCATGAGCTTTTATGCAACCAGCTTTTTCTACTTTTTTTATTTTTTATATTTTTCCCCTAACAGATTTGTTTGTTTTTCAGTTGAATTGTACAGGTTATATGTCACATTATAGGTGAGAAAAGTTCTGAAATTATTTATTGTGGTCTCATTTTTTTATATTACAAAAACCTGACATTTTAACAGGAGTGTGTACACTTTTTTATATCCACTGTAGTAAACCTCCAGATACTGGACCCAACCTAGTTTTGTTTCATCAATGGCAGGTCATGCCTATTCAACCTGGTGGACTTCTTTGAGAAGGTCACCAAAGCAATGGATGAGGGCAGAATGATTCACACTGCCTACCTTGACCTGACCAAAGCATTTGACACAATACCGCACTCGGGTATTGTTGACAAACTTAAGAGGTTAGATACAAACCCATATGTCACCCGGTGGATAGCCAACTGGCTCAAAGACAGGACCCAGGAAGTTACAAACCCATATGTCACCCGGTGGATAGCCAACTGGCTCAAAGACAGGACCCAGGAAGTTAGAATTGAGATGTCCACCTCTAGAAAGCAGTCAGCCACAAGTGGAGCCTCTTGTGGATCGGTCCTTGGACTGCTTTTTGGCATTTACTTCTCTGAAGTGAAGGCCAATATCACTGCTCTAGCTGACTAAATTTGCAGATGATTATAAGTTGAAAGCTTTCATTCAATCCCACATTCGCACAAATTTTCTCCAGGAAGGACTGACACAGACAAACATCTGTTTTATACTAACAAGGAAAGAGGGCAATTTTGTATTCCTAATTAGAATCTTCAACTGCTGGACACATTCCATTGTGTTAAATATGATGGATTATGATTTTTTTCCTCGTGTCGGCAAATCCTTGTGTTTTCTTAGCCTTCTTATTGAGCCATACAGATAACTATAATATGCTATAACTTTACTGTCTTTTTAGACATCAGGTTGGAATTTGGTGCAATAGTAGAAGTGGAAGCTGTTTGCAACGTGACTTTCCTTTATTATTCATTATTTTTACCTATTAGAGTTTTATGCTTACATTATCATGTTCTAGATGAAAATTAGAGTTTTCAGGAGCTCAAGAAAAGTATGACTCTCTCTTACATCAAGAGCACATAAATATGTACTGCCTTGCCTGAATTGTTATTATCTTTGAGCATCTGCTATGTTACTGTTCACTTCGAAATGTCACTTCCTCCATTGCATTTCCTAGAAAAAAAACTTTGCAGAATCGGTTGAGCCACAGTTAGCAGGGATATCAGCTTATGTTTGTTTCATGGATGCAGAATGCAGCAGCTAATCAGGATTTGCTCATGTGAAAAAAATTTGCCGTTTGCAAGTATTTACTGGTTTGCCTGCAAGGTTCGTGTCCTGAAAGGAGATACTGTCAGCCCAGCTATCTGGAATTGTAAATAACTATATGTCATTTGTGAATATTAACATGATTTATATAGAAGTGTAACAAAAGGAGATACGGCAGGCCCAGCTTTCTGGAATTTTGTAAATAATTATATGTCATTTGTGAATATCAACATGATTCATATAAGATGTTTGTGTTACAGATGTATTAGAGCTGTATGTCATATAAGATGGTTTGTACAGGCGTGTGTGTTGAAAAGGTATTTTACAAAATGCAGTTTAAAATGTATCCACAGTGTACCCTACTGGTAGAGAACAGAAATGTATATACACTATTGTAATTGTTTAAACATATATAACAGCGGAAACTGGAACACAGGAGTTTAACTTGCAAAACTTCAGAAAAATAGTTGAAATTAAATGACTTCATGCCTGAGCCATAAAAAAAGTTATCTTTCTGTTTTTCTGCAGCAGGATACATAATGTCTGTAATAGAGAAGTTTTCTGTATTTTCTTTAAATGTGGAGAAATGGAAATTATTTTATAACTTCCACCACTTGTCAAAGATCTGAGGTCTATGTATTTTCACAGGTAGATGCTAAATTCTACGAGCCGCATCAATGGTTGTTTTTTACCTGGGCTAGAGTCAGATGACAAGAAATGATGTCATTCTGCAAGCTACCCAGCAGTGATATTTGAGATATTAATTTAAGAAGTCTCTGTGAGAGAGAGTATTCTGTATTTTTCCTTTGACCTGACAACATCAAGATCCACTCACCACATCTGCCTTGTTGCTCTAAAGTAAGTTATTAGGGTACAGTAATTCTCTTAGATTCAGTCAGGACTATAGTGAAGTATAGTTTAGATGTTTTCCTTATCTATCTAAGACTGTCCTGCAATGTTGTTTTAAATCTTTCCTGAGATTTTGAACTGTTACGTTACTGTGAATATATACGGAGTGTTTTCTTGTTCTTTTATTATTTATTATTAAATGTATTTAAACCGTTCACTGTGGCTGATATTTGTGAGACATATTTAAGTTCAGACAGTGCTTGCATATTTGTTTGGC
This sequence comes from Protopterus annectens, assembly GCF_019279795.1. Taxonomy (NCBI): domain Eukaryota; kingdom Metazoa; phylum Chordata; order Ceratodontiformes; family Protopteridae; genus Protopterus; species Protopterus annectens. The sequence goes on from NC_056729.1 coordinate 1,480,599,355, forward strand.
GATACTGTGTAAGCCACTCCAGTAGCCTTGCTCTTGGTCAAATTATTTGTATTAATAGTAACATTACTTGGAAAGATTGGAACCCTTTGTTAAGGGCCTTAAAGTAGCTGATAAGGAGTGACTGGTGGCAGGGGAAAATACCTTATAGTCTGGGCAGAAGGGGGGCATAGCTAGTAAACTTGTGCCAGCCTTTCCCAGGTGTGTATGTGTGTGTGTGTGTGTGTGTGTGTGTGTGTGTGTGTAAATCAAACCTCAAAGTGTGTGTGTCAGCTACTTGGGCAAGAACACGAAGCACTGGTTGGACAGAGAGGGTGCTGGAAGCGTTGGCTTGGTTAGTCAGCTGACATCTTAACTCTATAGCTGTCCCAGTGGGGAGTCTTATTCGGGATGTGGAAAAAGAGGGAGAAACCAGCCCTGGACTGACTGTGGTCTCTGTGTGTACTTAAGGGAAATTGCAGTAGCTATAAAGAGCTGCATCTGGAAATACTATATGTATAACTTGTCATCCTCCTAATCTACATCCCTCACTGGTGCTAATGGTGACGATTGAGGCTCCTTGATTCCTGTTGCCAGTGGTGGGACGTCACAGTTTGAAATTCTGTAATACAAATATCTGAACTGTCAAGCAACAGATGCTTTGAAGAAAAGTTTGCATGTTTAATTTAAGCTGCTTTTTCTTTGCACACATTAGCCAAAACAAATTGAAATACATAATTTTCCTAGTTTATCACCGGTGACGACTTTGTGCTTAACTTTTTTTACCATTATACATGTGTGCTTGCATTATTTACATACATGTGCACAGAGATGCACATATATGTTTGTGTATTTAACAATGAATGAATCAGGATGCACAACATAGAGACTTGCTCACATTTATGAAATTGGACTTTTGTGGGCTTGTCAAAAAAAATCTAGAAAGTAAGCTTTTTTCAAGTAATCTGTTGTGCTAAGACATCTTCAGAAATATGTACTAAACTTTATGCACACCGACTGCTTTTGACATACTTAAAAAACAAACTTATGAGCCTCCCATTCTCCTAACAGAAGACAACATAATTTCACCAATATCTGTAAAAATCTCAGAAACATTTCTGGGAAAATAGGTCATCACAAGATAGAAACAAATCTGTATTGCATGTTTAATTCTGCCTCTTTTATGCTTCAAGGCCTAACTCTGCAGTATAAGAAAAAAAATGCATGCAGCATTTATTTGTAAATGCATTGTGAATGCATGATTATGTGCATTTTGCATTTAAATGGTTGCACTTACATGTACAGATAAACTTAGAGAGATTTTTTGTTATGTTATAGTTTTATGTCTTGAAAGGAAAACCAGACAAAATTTAACTTGGTATTCAGATTTCCTTCCCTCTTGTAATGACCAAATTCATAGTAGTGGTGTATATTTTTTTGCAGATTCTGGTGAAGATAAAGAAGATGTTATGATGTCTTTAGTTAGGAGACAGGGATGCTCACAAGTTTCATTTCTAAGTATGTCATAAAGCAGGGTTTTATGGATGAAGTTTTATTAGAATAGATGACATGAAAAAATATTAATTTCTAGCTATTTTTGGACAAGTATGTAAACGTCCAGTTGCATAAATGTAAGCAAATTTCTATCCTGTGCCTCCTGCTTCATTTATTATGCTGGGATCTTATAGTAACAGGAAATTAAAATATCAGTACTGCATCTCATATGGGCCTTAAGAAAGCTTCCTTTTCCTGCTGTGAGATAAGACAGTGTTGCATAATCAGCTGGATCAGCATTCAAACATTTGTCTGGAAAAGAGCATGATAGATTCAAGCTGAACCAAATGCAGAATGTAGCATCAGCTGTAACCATTAGAACTGCAAATGATGAAATGCCACCAAAACCCATACATGCAATTGCAGTAGCACTGTGTGCATGTGTAGATTTGTGAGAACATGAGTTTTACATACTAAAGCAGTGTGTTTTTGACTACTTAAACATGGTGTAATCACATAGCTGCTGTTCACCTGTCAGTTTAACAAACCTTTTCCCAACTGTGATGTAAACCAGATGAAAATGAGAATTCTTACTAATATTCTGTCTTCTGTTGCACTTGAAAAATCTGTACTAAAATAATAAAAACACGCACTGCATAGTATTCTGCTAAGCTCTTCAGAGTGACAAGTTTCGTCATCATGAACTTCCTTTTTACAATTTTTACATGGTGTCAGCATACAGAGTCAACTGTCAACACCTCTCTCTATTCAGAGCTACTTTCCTACCTTCTTTGACAGTCCTCATATCTTCTTTTGTTTTTTTTTTGTTTTGTTTTTTTAACTCGTATCTTCTTTTGTGCAGTCCATTTATCCCTTAGATGAACTTCTTTGTCTCCATTTGCCTTCTTCCTCTGTCTCACAAATCCACTGTACACTGATCTTGAACCAGACTGCAATGAAAACTGTGTGTCTAATTGACTGTGGATGGAATATCATGGAGCACAACACACAAAATGCTACTTAACACTCATTGATATCATTACTTCCCAACTCGGCTGCCACATTGAATGATTTTTTTTTCTCCTGGAGTAAAATTTGCAATATTGATAATCATGCTTATCAGACCGACATGTGCATTTAATGTAGAGAGGGCAAGAGAGAGCATGTACTGCATTAAATCAAGGGGATGTCTGACCTTTTACTCTGGGAAGAACAGATTTAATGTAAAGAGGGCAAGAGAGAGCAGATACTGCATTAAATCAGAGGATGTCTGACCTTTTACTCTGGGAAGATCAGACTCTCTTTTTTTTCAAAATGCAATTTTTTCATACAGGTATTACTAACACAATGTGATATAGAAGTAAAAAGAAATATCTAATTCTTCTGACCTAACTTAAGAACTCAAGTATAAATGTTAATCCACAGCTTGTCTGTTGTTTATGGCTTGTGTATAGCATAACCAGTTAAGATACTTTTTGGTTTTGATACCCTGTGGAAGTCTGCTGTTAAGAACAGAGATTACGAACCAACCCTGAAAAGAGTTCCTTGGCCCCTACCAAAAAAAAATAAAAATATTGTATATCTAGCATCCTCATTAGACTTCACCATACTAGTTACATTTGCATAGCATTGGTCTAATCATCATGTCTCTAACTAGGTTCATGTCAAAATTCTGAGGACCATAATTACAATTATTGGTTTATTGAGACTGAAAGTGCAAATATCAAAAATATATATTAAGTGCTTGGTTGCAGTACCTTAAAATATTCCCCTTAATGTGAGATACAGTAATCTCAGACTTCGTCTTGTGTATAACACAGACACACTAAGTAGCAGGGATATGAAGGATACATCGCTTCACATCAGGAAGTACAGGGTAGTAAAGCCTTCCTGCAAAAATACTATGATGGCATTACGAGTTGTTGGACTCACTGTATTTCTTTGGTGATCACATTTCATTTTTTGTAGTTATATGACTTGCAGTTTTGGCTCTCACACTTCTGATGTAAAGCCCTTTAATTTGAAGTTAGTGCAGAAAAGAATTTGTGAAATATAAGTGAATATCTCTTAAACCTGCAGTAGCATATTCCTTATTATGGTTAGCTTTTATATAGGGAAGGATAGAGGCATTTGATCTTCTCAGACAAAATCAGATATTCAGTAAGTGGTGTCAGATTTGGCCTGTAACATGTCATCCAGTCAGCACCCCCCCCCAAAATCTAATATCTACGGAAACAGAGATATCCATCCCATCACCGCTAGAGTTTTTAAACTGTCTTTGACTAATGGCTTACAGGACATAGTAGGCCAGCTCCAAAATGGACAGATTGGTCTGTAAGTTAATTATTTGTTTGTTATCAGAAATGTCCTACTGAGGCTTAGACAGAAAAGATGCACAGTATGCAACAATGTAAACTACATTGTCTATTACAATAAATAAATAAAAATAGTACACGTATTATTTCATACAAACAGCATATGATTCATTTAGCAGGCAGCTTCTGTGGCATACACCGTGGCACAGCGGCTGTGTGGTATTTTCATTAGATTCATGAAAATTTGTATGCAGCCACATGAAGGAGACTTCAGCATCCATAGGTCTCTACTGGTACAGTATAGTGTTAGGAATAGGAAGGATTATAGACTGATCTACCTCTACTACATAACCTCTAGAAAGTTAAATGAGGAATGCACTATATCACTATATGGGGTTAGTATTTATATTTTGAGTGGCATTTGTACAAGTGACTAGATTGCTTGGAGTAAGATGTGGATGGTGGGTACCTGTGCTTGCTGGCATGCCACTAGGTTCTGAGACCTTTTTCAGTACGTTTGTAAATTAAGTAGGTTATATGTCTTCAAACTTGGAAATTTCACAACTGAGGTACACAGGTAGTAAACTAAGAAACACTGTGTTTAGTCTTGGTTCAAAGATCATCAGGTTAGTAACCTGTAGTAGATAATTAATGTCCTCTTCTGAAAGTGTCTAATAATAGACAGAAGACATAATGAATTGCTTTGTGAACTGTGTCTAAAAATTTTAATTTTCCGTTTCGGTTCTAACCATTGTAGCATTTTGAGATTTACGCAGTGATGTGTACAATATACTGGATGTTCTTCGTGTTTCTCTGTTGTAGTCATCACACTTGAGTTATCTGCCTGCAGGTAGCCCTCAGTCAGCCCGAATACCAGAGTCTTGGGATTTCTGCGTCGGATGCTGTCGCCTCTTCCATTATGTCAGGTCGTCAGGGGTATAAAACATGCAGCAGATGCCATTACATCGGTCTTTCTTGCCGACAAGGAGCCTGAAGCAGAAGCAGTTCTCAAGTGCCGGTCGGACGCTACCTGAAATTTTCATTTTTCAAGTTTCAAACCTGAAGTCTTCTAAAGCTAAGTACCCCGTTGGGGATTCTTTTTTCTTGCTCTAACCGATGTCAGAAAAAATTAACAATTGTCTTGCCTGTGGAAAGCAAATACCTCACAGAGATTTTCATTCTTACTGTGTCACCTGTTTAGGCCCAGACCACAACGTCCCTCGCTGTCAGTTTTGTGCCGTGTTTACCACCCAGACCATTCATTGTCGGGCTATTTTTGTAGCTAAATTATTTCGCTCCCATTCTCCGTATTCCGAAATGGCTTCAGTAAGCCATCCATCTACCTATCTTCCGAAAAAGTGCAAAGACAGAGACAGACCGCATAGGTCAAAAAATGCCGATGATGCTTCCGTAAAGCTAGTTGCTAGTCTGCTGGTACTCAGTGAGGCGCCTTTGCAGCCCCTGATGCCCGCTTCTGCAGATTTTCAGGCCTCTGGTGAGACCCATTCAGAGTCTGGTGTGCCGCAAGATGCTTCTTCGACTATGGAACCTGCGGATGTCTCTACCTTGGATGGGTCTGGAGCCGCTGTGCAGGCACTGGCTTCTGAGGGTGTATTCCGACCTACCGATATTCATATTAAACTGACAACTTCATTTTCAACTAAAACTAACGAGTTTCTCAGGCCCAGAGTTTGCACTACACCTAGAAAACCGATGTCCAAAGTGCATGCTCAAGCTCCCATGCCACAAAAACAAATGCTTAAAATGGCTGAAGCCACCCTTCCCCTGCTAAAAGACAAAGAATTGAATTTCCTTCTGATTCTACAGACCAGGAGTCTGATGACTTTGACCCTTCTAATTACCAGGACATACCTTTAGCTACCTATGAGGATTCAGATGCAAAGGAATCCATTCCCTCTGCCTCCCCTCCAGAGGATTTTTCTTTTGGTGAAACCTTGCATACCTTAAGAGAGCATTTCCGCTGGGAATGCCAGGACTATCCTCAGTCCAAAAAGAGACTCCGGGAATTTTTAGATTTGCCTCAGCACAGGCCTTTAGCTATATCCCCTGTCCTGGATTTTGTAGATGATGTCTTCATGGAGTCCAGTCTTACTCCTGACACTTTACCACCAGCTCCTAGAAAACCTGACAGGTACTAAAGAGTACCTGACTCTCACAAATTTTTCTTTAAGAATCCTACTCCAGATCCAGGGACCATTTCCCAGGGACCTAAAGGCATTAAGGCTACTACAGCCAGAAATTCTACCCCTTCAGACAGGGATTCTAGAGCTTTAGACAGATGGAGTAAGAAGGTATATACCTCTGCAACTTTGCCATCAGGGCTTTGAATTGCCAGTTTCACATGCTGAAGTACCAGCAGCATATTATTGAACTAATTAAAAAATGGTATTACTTCCAGATTGTGCAGAAAATAAAGATTTACAAGAGTTAATGCATTCTGCAAACCAAGTTAGTAAACATACTTTGCAGTGTGGGTTTGATGCCTTAGAAGCATCTTGCAGGGCTGCTGTCACTGGGTCTGTACTGAGAAGGCATGCTTGGCTAAAGGAATAAATCTTGCCAGATCATGTCAAAGCAAAATTACTAGATGCTCCATTAAATCAGGAGCTTTTGTTTGGCATAAAAGCAGAAGTTGTTCTTAAAAAGATGGAAGAAAAAGCTAAATCTATGCAAAACAAAAAAGATTTCTTACAGGTGCAGCCGCCTAGATTCAGTAGGCGTTAGCCTTCAAAATGCTGATCCTTTCCAGTCCGCTTCAGGTCTTCTCAGTCCAAACCCAGGGGAAAAAGACCACAAAGACTACAGTCTCGGGTATGCAGAGATCTAAACAATGGAGTGTTTCCACCTCAAAACCAGGGAGTGGTAAGCCACCACCAATGACTTTCCAAATATACTTCCCAGCCATGCCCAAGTACTTCCGCTCATAGGACGAAAACTCGCCCTTCATGCAGAAAAATGGATGTCCATTTCTCAGGACCGATGGGTTCTAAACATTGTATCCCAGGGATACAGATTCTACTTCTACTCACTGCGAACTCCAAGCGGGTTGCCAGACCTTCCTCCAAGGAAGTGATGCTGATGATTTGGGGGGGGGGGGGCTGTTTTTTCCATTGGTGGATGGACTATTTATGGAGGGATATCATTATTTGCTTTATGGTATTCCACTGATGAAAGCGGTTGTGCCGAAACTGGTATGGAGGATTAAACTTTGTCTTGCCTACCATATGGCTTGATTTTGTGTTTTTTTTTGCCATTACACCTGAGTGCTGGTCATTTGTGTGTTAGACCTTCCTCCAAACCAGTGGGCAGAGGCTCAAAAGCAAGTACTTTCCCTTCCCCATATTAGGGCTATTCAACCTGTTCCAGTAGAACAAAGGGAACAGGGTTTCTACTCCAGACTGTTCCTGGTGCCCAGAAAAGAGAGCTCTTGGTGCCCTATCCTGGATCTATCAATTCTCAACACCTTTTTGGTGGCCCAAAATTCAAAATGCTTACACTGCAACAGCTTCTTCCTATGCTAGCCAAGGATGCCTGGTTAGTCACCCTAGACTTAAAAGAAGAATATCGGCATATCCCCATAAGGGAGTCTTGCAGGAAATATCTTCATGTCAGGGCAGGCTGTATGCACTATCAGTTCTCTGCACTTTCCTTTGGCTTATCTACTGTGCCCAGAGTATTCACAAAATGCCTAGCTCCACTCATTGCATACTGCAGGCAGAGAAATATTCAAATCTACCCATACTTGGATGATTGCCTGATTCAGATGGACAGTCAGGAATTGCTACTTCAGCACCTGGCATTCGTAAAAAGACTTTTAACTTCACTAGGATACACCATCAATGAAAAGAAATCATGACTGGTGCCCAGCCAACAAATTATATTCCTGGGAGCAAGCTTGAACACAACTTCCTAGATGGCATTCTTCACTCCAGAAAAGCAGGTCCATTTGACAAACTATTTCAAACTAATGGCCACCAAAACCCAGCTATGTGCAAGGAAAATACTGCAAGCCCTAGGGTTCATGGCCTCATGTATTCTGCTAATTCCATATGCAAGGCTGCATATGAGGAAACTTCAGTGGTATTTAAAAAGTCTCTGGTGTCAACATTCTCAGGACCTGGAAACACTGATTCCTATTATACCTTGTCTAAGGGCAGAGTTCTTTTGGTGGGCAGAAGCATGCAGTGACAACAAGGGACTTCCTTTCACTCACCCCCTCGCCACCCAAACCCTGACAACAGACGCATCAGACTATGCATGGGGGGCTCACATGGCAGGCAAATGCATTCAAGGCAAATGGAGTCCAAAACAAATTCCCCTGCATATTAATCAGAAAGAGATGCTAGCTATACAGAATGCTCCAACAGCCTTCTCAAATACCTTATCCTTCCAGGACAGCTCCTGATAAAGACAAACAACACCGGAGTTATGTGGTACATAAGCAAGCAGGGTGGAACTCATTCTTACCCACTCTGCAGGTTAGCCATGGCTCTGTGGAACACAGCCTTGAGCAATCAAGTGCCACTTACAAGCTCAATTCCTGCCAGGCAAGCAAAATTCACTGGCAGATGACTTAAGCAGAAATCTACTGGACCCTCACGAGTGGAAACTGGAACCCAACTCATTCAAACTTCTAACCCAGAGGTGGGGAACACCAGAGGTGAACCTTTTTTCCTCCCCCCAAAACCACCAATTGAGCAAACCACCAACTGAACAAATTTTGCATCGGGAACCCTCATAGCAGAGCCTGGAAGGTGGACACCCTATCCTTTACATGGGAAAACCACTCAATTTATGCCTTTCCTCCTCTGCCCCTACTCTCAAAAGTACTACTCAAGATCAAACAGGACAGGCAAAGGGCAATCCTTATTGCACCAGACTGACCATACCAGCACTGGTACCCACTCCTACCAAGTCTGACAGCAGTACCACCCTGGCACCTACATCAGACTATTACTGCTTGGTAGTAGCCTGATTAAATTGTAACTGTTATTCTAAGCCATGTGGTTTAAGCACTTGGGCTTCAAACCAGTTGTTTTACATTAAGAAGGTTTGCGGACTGCATTGTTGTGACAGGACAGGTAGCTTACATCCTTCTAAGTTAGGAATTGCTGATTGAAGGCTCAATGTCTGTTATTCTAAAAGTGCATTAGTTCTGGTTTAAGCACTTGGGCTTCAGGCCAGTTATTTTACATTAAGAAGGTTTGTAGTCTGCACTCTTGTGGGAGTAGAGGCTAGTTAAAGGCTTATTGTGCCTGCTTATTTGATCTGTTTCTTTCTGAAATTTGTGCGCCTTGTTTGCTGTAGCCCAGAAGTTAGTAGTTTATTGACCATTTTGGGCTAATTTCTGTCTCTTTCATTTCCCTGCTATAAAAAACGCATTTGCAGAGTTTTGCACTCTGGGCAGTGCCGGTTAGCTAGGGTTAAACTATTCCCAGCTCCACGAAGTCTGCTCTCTAATTTTTCCCTTGGAACTAGACAAGCAAACTTAAGCACTCAAACCATTCATTTCACAGCCCAGCACTTGCTCAAAATTCATATCAAGCACTAATTAACCCTAGCACTAGACCCTCTGTACTGTCCAGAAGGACAAGGCTCTCTATTCGTCCCTACCAGTTAATCTGTAAAATAGTTCACTTTACCTATTCAGGCATGTCCAAAGGGCAGTTTCAGGTGTACTCTCCAGTCCATCTGGTGAATCTGGGCATTTTGAGGCAATGTTATAACTGCCTCATGTACACAGACAACCCTCTCCTCCTACCCCCAAACACTAATATATGCGAGAGATGCAATTATACAGCCAAACTGGAGGCAAAGCTCTCTCAACCCAAGACTGGAACTGACAGTCAAGAGGAGAAGGAAAATACTTGCAATTTTCCACCAGTCTCAAATGGACGTACTAAACCACCACCGGCAAATAACACACACAAATACATGAAAACATACTCAGAGGCTCTAAATAAAAATCTGCAAAAGCAACAGAGACCTCCAAAGCAGACACCCAAGCAACCTCCACACCCCATCACAAACCATGAAACACATACTTCACATAATCAGTGTGCCATGCAATCACAGCCCTTAAGACAGAATGACATACCCAACACACTAGTAATAAGCGACTCTATAGTCAGGCACACTGATGCCCCACTAACTAGGCTGGACAAGGAGAAGGTTGCAGTTAGCTGCCTGTCGGGTGCCAGGATCCGCCACATAACACAAGCACTCAGATCACTCCAGAACAAGTGCAGATATGACTCTGTCATTGTCCATGGTGGTTTGAATGACCTGAGACGTACCTCCCTGGACTTCATGAAAAGAGACATGGAAGAGCTATCTGATCACATAGCCCAGGCCAGTATGACCCTGACCCTAAGTAGCATCCTGCCCTCACCAAGAATGATGCCACAGTATAAAGAAAATTTATCAATTTCAACAATTGGCTAAGTTTCTGGTGTCATTCAAAGGGGATCCAGTATCTGTCCACCTGGGATGACATGCTCGATAAGCCACATTGCTTCGCAAGAGATGGCTTGCACCCGTCACCCTTACGCTTTCGAATACTGGCCAAGGCTTTTGCTGCTCCCATAGTACCTTTTTTAGACAAGGCTCAAAAGCCAAACCCACCACCGTAAATAGCACAAGTAACCAAAAACTGAGGGTAATGCTACTCAATGCAAGAAGTCTAAACCTCAAAATGCATGCACTCAAAGCATTCCTCAGTATGGCAAACATCGATATCTGTGCAGTAACAGAAACCTGGTTTAAGGCTCCAGAGAGCACACCAGCATTACCAGGCTATAACTCATACCATACTTTTCGGCCACAGAACGTGGACCAAAACACAAAAGGTGGGGGTGTATCCATATTCATCAAGGATACCCACACCTCCAGGTTAGTGGCACAGTACAATGCCTCAGAGATCATCCATGTGCAACTAACAACGGGCAAAACTACAATTCAAATTGTAGCTTGCTACAGATCACCCACCATGACCCAGGACCCCCATTCCGCATTTCTGGAGACACTAGAAACACACAGCCTACCTGGACCTCACAAAAGCCTTTGATACAATACCCCACTCGGGCATTATAGATAAGTTCACCAGCCTAAATATAAACCCCTTTGTCACTAGATGGGTTGCAAACTGGCTCAAGGACAGAGCCCACATGGTTAGAATTGCTGGAGCCATGTCAGACTCCAAACCAGTAACAAGTGGTGTCCCACAAGGCTCAGTCCTGGGACCTCCCTTGTTCGGTATATATTTCTCAGAGGTACAGACCAACACGGAAGGACTGTGACTGACCAAGTTCGCAGATGACTGCAAACTGGGAGCCATAATAGACTCTCCAGCCGACACAAGCATCCTACAAAAGGACCTCATAGAAACAGACAACTGGTGCCAGAGCCATGGCCTCAAGCTAAACGCCAAAAAGTGTATAGTCATCCCTTCGCAAAACAAAGTGCCCACAAATTACCACATAGATGGTAATCCATTAAGTACGGAAGAAGTAATTAGGGACCTGGGGACCCAAGTTGATAGCAATCTCTCATTCGACAACCACGTGGCCAAAGTGGTTAGAAAATCATTTTATATAGCCCACCTAATCATGAAGGGATTCACATCTAGATCAGGGGAGGTCATTGTGCCTCTTTACTCATCCCTCATCAGGCCCATAATTGAGTACAATGTCCCTTTTGAGATGTACCTTACCAGACACCTGCAGCAACTGGAAAGACCCCAAAAGTACCTCACCAAGAGGATCAAAGGGCTCAAACAGATGCCATATGCTGCCCGGTTAAAGAAACTCCAGCTCTACTCAGTGGCATACCGCCTGCTCAGAGGCGATCTGTGCCTGACGTATAAAGCCATGTCCAACCTGGAATTAATGGACATGGTGCACCTCAGAAAATCCAAATCCCATCGAGCTACGCGCTCGAGAGACTTGAACCTCAGCACTGAAATAAATAGGACATGCTGGAGGGACAGATTCATAACCCAGAGGCTCCCTTCACTCTGGAATAAAATCCCAGTCCAGGTTAGGCAGAGTCCCTCATTGACTCTCTTCAAGAGGAATCTTGATGAGTGGATGGGAGATCATAGATTTACTCCGGGTATCACTTCTGTGTCACTGTTAGACAGATGCACAGTATACTAACCTCAAAAAAGGGCATAGCAAAATCCATTTTAAAATGGGTGGCGAAAGCCAAACACACTCTGGCTAGGCTTGTAAATGCCCTAGGGCAGATAGCCTAGTATGAATCTATGAACCTATAAAGGTCTTACCAAACACCCTGATATTGGGTGATTTCAATTACCCAAACATTAACTGGGAGAACTACTCAGGTGCTTAACTTCCTTGCCCAACATTTCCTAGAATTTATGAACTCAAACACCCTGGACCAACTGGTCAACACCCCCACCAGAGGTGACAACATATTGGACCTGGTCATCACCAACATGGGCGAATGGTGTTCTACACCGGAGGTCAAACCCTCGCTGGTTCAATCAGACCATAGACTAATCACTCTGGATATCCACATTCCTCCCCCACCCCCAATCAAGGAAACCAGCGTGAAAAACTTTTCAAAAGCAAACTTCACTTTACTTAAGACTGAGGTGGAAAGGTTCACAGCCCCCATGCTAAAGGACAATGCTGTCCAATCTGCTGAATCCCTTACAAAGGCACTCTGTGAGCACCTGCAAGAATGCATGGATCGTGCTATCCCAAGCAAAACCAAGACTCACTCCTCCAAGAAAAGGAAACCAGTCTGGTGGACCCCTGCCATAAACAAGCTATACAGTAGAAGGAGGAAACTAGTGCAGAAAAAAGTAAAATCCCAAGAAGGAAAGACATCCCTGATCAGTATCAGCAAGAAACTACTATCCCTCATAAAATCATCCAAGGCTAGCTTCGAAAGAAAAATTGCCAAGAACTCCAAAGATGACCACAAAGCGTTCTTTAGTTATGTCAAGAACCTAAGTGGAAACTCTCAGATCTGCTCTGAGTTAGTGCAGAATGGAACAAAATACACTGAACCGACTGATATTGCCAACATTCTGGCAGACAGGTTTAGTGCAAACTTCCCCCACCTTTCACCCCCTAAAGGGCCCATAACCATACCAGAAGAATGTAGTGCCCCGGCAGTCACTGACACACAATTTAAAACAGCCCTATCCAAAGCCAAAAATGCAGCTTCAGTGGGACCAGACAGTGTCCCAGGCTGTGTCTTGCTTGAGCTCCAAAATGAACTAACCCCTCACCTAAACACACTGTTTAAACTTATCCTCTCTACAAGCTATGTACCCATAGATTAGTGCACAGCAACAAATATCCAGCTCCACAAAGGTGGAGCCACAACAGACCCTGGGAACTATCGCCCTATAAGCCTGACTAGCCTGGTCTGCAAGGCTATGGAGCGCATCATCATGGAATTCATTAACAGAAACATTGGAAACCTTCAAACATTGGATGCTACCCAGTTTGGCTTTGTTAAGGGCAGATCATGCCTCCTAAACCTGGTGGACTTCTTTGAGACAGTTACCAAGGTTTTAGACGAGGGAAAAGAGGTCCGCACAGCCTTCCTAGACCTTGCAAAGGCTTTCAACACCATTCCCCATTCTAGTATTAGAGACAAGCTCACCAGCCTGAACATAAACCCCTATGTCACGAGATGGGTTGCTAGTTGTCTCATGGATAGAACCCACATGGTGAGAGTTGCAGGCTCTAGGTCCGACTCTAAACCAGTTACAAGTGGCGTCCCCCAGGGCTCAGTCCTGGGACTCCTCCTGTTCGGTGTATACTTCTCGGAGGTACAGGTAAGCACAGGAGGACTATGGCTGACCAAGTTCGCAGACGACTGCAAACTGGGGGCCATAATTGACTCTCCAGCTGATACAGACATCCTCCAGAAGGGTCTCACTAAGACAGATACCTGGTGTCAAAATCATGGCCTCAAGCTAAATGCCAAAAAGTGCATAGTCATCCCCTTTGGAAAAACAAAGTAGCCAGGAACTACCACATATGTGGTAGTCCCCTAAATACAGAAAATGTAATAAAGGATCTGAGGACCCAAGTAGATAGTAATCTTTCCTTTGATAATCATATTGCCAAGGTGGTTAGAAAATCCTTCTATGTGGCCCACCTAATCACAAAAGGGTTCACATCTAGAACAAAAAAGGTTATTGTGCCCCTCTACTCATCACTCATCAGACCCATCATAGAGTACAACGCCCCATTTGGGATGTACTTTACAAGACACCTGCAACAGAAGTACTTCACCAAGAAGATTACTGGCCTCAAACATATGCCCTATGCAGCCTGACTGAAAAACCTTCAGCTGTGCTCGGTTGCATACCGCTTACTCAGAGGTGATCTCTACCTGACATACAAGGCCATGTCCAACCCAGAATTGATGGACATGCTCCACCTAAAAAAAAACAAATCCCCAAGAACCACATGCTCCAGGGATCTAAACTTCACCACAACGATAAATAGGATGTGCTGGAGGAATAGATTCCTGTCCCAGTGACTCCCCATGCTGTGGAACAGGATTCCAATCTACATTAGGCAGAGCCCCTCACTAACACTCTTCAAGAGAAACCTTGACGAGTGGATGGAAAACAGAAAATTTACCCCGGGGATCACTGCAGTGGCTCTGCTGGACAGAGGCACAGGGAACTAATGGCTCTGCTGGACCGAGGCACAGGGAACTAATCTAAGAGGGCGGCGAAAGCCAACACATTCTGGCTAGGCTTATGGATGCCCTTGGGCAGATAGCCTAGTAATTACCTATGAACTCTGCTGTCTCTGCAGGAGGGACAGATTTTGCATCCACAGCTGCAAACCCTAAACCTTGCAGCCTGGCTTATCCCCTGAATACACCACCAGCATCCCTCAGAAAACATGTGCTGGACATCATCCTTGAGGCCAGAAGGCCTAGTACAAGGAAATCCTATGTTGAAAAGTGGAAAATATATGGTTCTTGGAGTCAGCCTCAAGGAAAGGACACAGCTGTGCCCACCTTACCTCAAATCTTTGATTACCTAGCAGAGCTGCTCCACAGAGGCCTATCCTTCTCATCCATTAAGATTCAGGCCTCTGCCATCTCAGCTCATTATAATACTGAGCCACCTCTCTTTTCTCACCCTCTCATCAAACAGTTCCTGAGAGGAGCTAACAATTTAAGGCCCCCTAGGAGAGCTCCCACCCCGATGTGGGACCTTAACTTTGTACTGGAGAAGCTCACACTTCCCCCTTTTGAACCTGCTGCTTCAGCAGAGTTAAAGTTCCTCTCTTGGAAAACAGCTTTACTTCAAGCTATTATAGGTTCATAGGTTCGTACTAGGCTATCTGCCCTAGGGCATTTATAAGCCTAGCCAGAGTGTGTGTGGCTTTCACCACCCCTTAGGCTGAGAATACTACACCCTTTTAGGGTTTAGTTTACTGTGCCTCTGTCTAGTAGTGACACAGAGATGACCCCCCGGGGTAAACCTACGATCTCCCATCCACTCGTCAAGATTTCTCTTGAATAGAGTCAGTGAGGGGCACTGCCTAACATGGACTGGGATTCTGTTCCAGAGTGTAGGGAGCCTCAGGGTTATGAATCTGTCCCTCCAGCACGTCCTATTTATTTCCACACTTAGGTTGATTCCCAAAGATGAGGAAGGGTGGAGGCAGTCAAGAGGTCATAGGACTGGCTAGCAGGCCTTGTAAGACTACTGTAGCAAATCCAGCTCTGGATTTAGAAAAAATAGGTAAGTGATAATTGCTTGGTGAAGGTGTGTACAGAACTCCAGGTTTCAGCTTCCAGGAGGTGTCTTTAAAACACTGAACTTTATAACTGAGAAACTAGCTAATGCTCCCTTTTAATACATCAGTACAGTAGGCGTTAAACATTTTTCCTGGAAAACAATTTTGTTAGTATAGAAGGATTTCTGAACTGAACTGCAAGCCTTGATATGTTGAGTACATATACAGGTTCCACATGGACACATCTTTAAGAGCAAATCCCTCTTGTAAACTGTAAGTGGTCTCTGAGGTGTCTTTAAAACAGTTGAGATGGGAATATTGCTTTCTTTGCAAGTAGGCAGACAGTTCATACACTGAAAGGACTAAACCACAGACAGAGTATGATCAGTTTGTGTCAGTTGTGAAAAGCAAATAGGGTCACACAAATATTAAACAGACCCTTTCTAAATTATTGGCTAAATGTATTTTTTTTGTTAAGGAAAGTAATACAAACTTGAAGCAAAGAGATCAGGGCTCACTACACAAGATGAGCAGCTACAGTTGCAGTCTTCTTTAAAATGTATACCTGTTTAAAGCATTTGTGAGACTGCTGTTAGGACATTGGGGTATATGAGTGTTTAATGTATGAACCGCCTGTGGAATATGTTAGAAATGCAGTTTGTAATATTACCTGTAGCCTATACAATATGTTAAAGAACCTGGTGGATGCTTATGTAATAGAGCAAACATGGCACCTGCCCAAATGAGCTCACAATTAAAATGTTAAATAGAAGGCTGATAACACAAGAAATCAGGATGCTTGCATCTTATAAAGTGTGTCTGTTGCCTAGAATAGGGATTGTAAGTAACTTCACTGTGGCTACTATCAGCAGAAGTCTGGCGAAGGATCTTATGATAAGCTGCAAAATGCAGTGAAACTTAAGTCTGTGGATATACTGAAGTGCTTGCAACATTTGGTATTCCATCGGGATAAAAACCTTGTAGCCTGGAGTATTGCATTCTTTGAACTGTAAGATGTCCTAATTGAAATTACCGTTCCAGTATTCATAACAAATGAATTTTATCTCTGATGTCTGGTGCACTCTTTGGACTGACAAGTGTTTGGTTTTTGGTATCATTGCTTTGGTAATCATTGTCAGATAAGTGTCCCATTGGGGAACTTTGCTTTTCTTGTTTCTTAGACTGTGGTTTAAATATTTTTTATTTCAGCTAGGAGGGGTAAGTGCGAGTGCAGTAGGTATATTCTGTATAAGGATTGGCACACTAAGTGCCTTTTCTGCCTAGGCCCAAAACATGACCACAAATCCTTCTCCATCTGTCAGTAGTTTGTTGCAAAGATCCTCAGATCTTGACTTTCCTTGTTTAATACCTTCCTTGAAACTCAATGATTGAAACGATTAGCTTAATCCAAGATGGCAGACTTTCTGGCTTCTGACATCATCCTTCCTCCTAAGAAGAAACTCAAGAAACCCAGATATGATTTACAGTCCAACATCTCTGAGTTAGATGTACCGACTGAGGTAGTCAAACCCACTGTATGGCAGATTACCTCTCCGGTGACCTGTACTAAGACCCCAATGGAGGCCAATATGGCACTGAGGCCTTCTGGACTGCAGATACCTCAGACAAACCATGTCAAATCATCCTGAAGGTCCTACACAGAATTCCTGAAGTCCTTCTTTGGAAAGAAGTCCTTGGTACGCTTATTGAAGTCAGACAAGGCTCCAAATCTCCAAGGCTCATGCAGGCATCCATCACCTTTAAAAAGAAAAAAAAAAAAAAAAAAAAAGCATGTTACGTCCCCTACACGTTCCATAGAAAAGAATGGATGGACTTCTCTTAGGGCTTGTTTAAAGTCATCATGGCCCTGAAGCCTCCTTCTTTTGTGACCCAGCTAACTCAAGCCACATCACAAGAGCATTCCTCGGACTCTTCCTCCTATGATGACAATCCAGAACCAGATTCCAGTCATCCTCCGAATTACTCTTCACAATTCCACTCTCCTGAGCAGTTCTCCTTGGACAAAGGGGACTCCCTTTCACGTGACTCTCCCTTGAAAGAGGCTGCCTTTGGAGAAACTCTCCAGAGCATGATGAGAAACTCTGAATAGCATTCAAGGTAAATCTCTATGGTACAATAAAGATACTACAGCCTTCTGGAGATGAGTACTTTGGCTCCTTCACCAGTCTCTAGGTTTATGTGGATGCCTTTCATTCTCCTTCCTTAACACCTGACTTTCAGTCAACTGTTTCTAAAATGCCAGACAGATTTTATAAGGTCCATGGTGAGCTTAAATGCCTGTATAAAAATCCCATGACTGACCCTGCAGCAGTACCTCTCTCCTTAGATAGGACATCCATCCTCTTACCCACTGCTAATTCCCTCCCCTTAGACAAGGACAGCAGGGCCATGGATAGGAGGGGTAAGAAATTCTACATGTCTTCCACTTTAGCATTCAGTTCTGTTAATTATCAAACACGTGTGACAGAATACCTGCTCTGTGTGCAAAAGTCTCTGCATAAGGTCATGACAATACCTCAGACAGCAGACTGTAAACAGCAAATGCAGTTTTTTCTGTCCCAAGCTACACAAATAGGCAGACACAGCATCAAATGCAGTTATGATGCAGTGGATGCTATGTCTAGGGCTGCTGCCCACAAGCTCAGTGATTAGACAGTGTGCATAGCTGTGGGGACAGCCCAGTTCCTGAAGACTTCAAATCCAAAATCTTGGATTCCCCTTTGGACAGTGATCTCTTGTTTGGACCACAAGCTGCCAGCCTTTTCAAAATTTTGCAAGAACAAGATAAGACCATGAAAGACTGTAGACAGAGTCTCCTTTCTAGAACCCCAAATACTATAGGAACTATCCAGTAAAATCCACTTCCTGTGTTCAGAGGGAGCCTAGATCTTCTAACAAACATAGGAAAACACCTAGAAAGATTTTCTGACAAAACCACAGATGGATTCTCCTTCAAGGAGGCAAAACTTGGTGACCATCTTCCTGTCCTCCCCTCCATTGCTGCCCCCCCCCCATCAAAAAGACAGTCCTTCTCTCTTCCATTCTGGGGGGTGGTAACTACAGACAGATGGGTTGTGACCATTATCAAAGAACGCTGTGCTTCCCCTCTCTAAAAGTGATTCCCCATCCACTTCCCAACCAGCTTCTTTTGATTGGTTCCATTATTCAGTACTTGCTAGCACAGGGCACCATAGAAGATGTACCATTGCCCTTCATAGGAAAAGGTTTCTATTCCAATATCTTTTTTCTTCCATATACCAAAGATGCTGAATTTCTACCCCCAAACCACTCCTGCCTCAGAGCCGACAGACTTCATAAAAGAGGTGTTACCTTACTATTCCCAAGTACCTTTACTGTTATTCCGTATTCTAAACCTATAACCACCTTCTCAACTGCAGAGCTACTTGTTAACTTTCTAAAACTTAATAACTGCAAAAGCCTTTGCATCATAGTAATTTATATTCCTCCAGGCAACAGTACTCCGATTCTAGAAGACATCCTTGCCTGGACAACCAACAACATAAAAAACAAAACTATCAGCTGGCAAGATATCTCCACTAATAACCCCCCACACACACACACTAATATCAACCTTCACATGTATCCTCAACTAATCTCTGACATTACCGGACCTGAGAATAACAAAATCAAAGGCTCAACCTTGGACTGGATCATGGTCTCTGATCCAGAGAAAATTTCCTCCTCCGGCATGCTCCCTGACAGTATTAGGTTCATAGGTTCATAGGTTCATACTAGGCTATCTGCCCTAGGGCATTTATAAGCCTAGCCAGAGTGTGTGTGGCTTTCACCACCCCTTAGGATGAGAATACTATACCCATTAGTTTGCTGTGCCTCTGTCCAGCAGTGATACAGAGATGATTCCCGGGGTAAACCTACGATCTCCCATCCACTCGTCAAGATTTCTCTTGAACAGAGTCAGTGAGGGGCTCTGCCTCACATGGACTGGGATTCTGTTCCATAGTGTAGGGAGTCTCTGGGTGATGAATCTGTCCCTCCAGCACATCCTATTTATATCCGAGTTGAGGTTTAAGTCTCTTGCTCTCGTGGCTCTGATGGATTTGGATTTTTTGAGGTGGAGCATGTCCATTAATTCCGGGTTGGACATGGCCTTGTATGTCAGGCACAGATCACCTCTGAGCAGACGGTATGCGACTGAATAGAGCTGGAGTTTCTTCAGTCGGGCATCGTATAACATATGTTTGAGCCCCTGTATCCTTTTGGTGAGGAACTTTGGGGTCTTTCCAACTGCTGCAGGTGTCGGGTAAGGTACATTCAATGGGGCGTTGTACTCAATCATTGGTCTGATAAGTGAAGAGTACAGGGTACAATGACCTCTCCTGATCTGGATGTGAATCCCTTCATGATCAGGTGGGCAATGTAGAAGGTCTTCCTAACCACTTTGGCAATGTGAGTGTCAAAAGAGAGGTTACTGTCAACTTGGGTCCCCAGGTCCCTGATAACTTCTTCCGTGTTTAATGGATTACCACCTATGTGGTAATTAGGGGTTACCTTGTTTTTCCCAAAGGGTATGACTATACATTTTTGGCATTTAGCTTAAGGCCATGGCTCTGGCACCAGTTATCCATTTCTATGAGACCTTTCTGGAGGATGTCTGTGTCTGATGGAGTGTCAATTATGGTGCCCAGTTTGCAGTCATCTGCAAATTTTGTCAGCCACAATCCCCTATGTTTGCCTGCACTTCAGAAAAATAAATGCCGAACAAGAGGGGGCCCAGGACTGAGCCCTGTGGGACACCGCCGTGACCGGCTTAGAGTCTGACATGGCACCAGCAACTCTAACCCTGTGTGTTCTGTCCTTGAGCCAGTTTGCAACCCATCTTGTGACATATGGGTTTACATCTAAGCTGGTGAGCTTTTCTATGATGCCCAAGTGGGGTATTGTGTCGAATGCTTTTGCTAGGTCAAGGTAGGCTGTGTGAACTGCCTTACCCTCATCAATGGCCTTAGTGACTGTTTCGAAAAAGTCGACCAAGTTCAAGAGGCAGGATCTGCCCTTGACAAAGCCAAATTGGGTAGGATCCAGTGTCTGTAGGTCCCCAATGTCTTTATTTATGAGTTCCATTATGATCCTCTCCATAGCTTTGCAGACAAGGCTCGCTGCTTATGGGGCGGTAATTTCCAGGGTCCGTAGAAGCACCACCTTTGTGGAGTGGGACCACAGTTGCCGTACGCCATTCTTTGGGTACGACCACTCTCCAGCATTCATAGTACGGAGGCCCACTTCTATACCAAACGTACGACAATGAAGATACACCAGAGATTTACCACACATTTCCCAAAACACCCTCAATGACAGACTACAGAAAGCCAACTGGAGACCACTCACATTCCTTCCACTTAATGAGGCTGTGGAATTCTTCAATTCCATATTTCTCAGGAATTGAAAGAGTCTTGCCCCACTCAAACTAAAGAGAATCAAAGCAAACCATGCTCGCTGGCTTGCAAAGTCCACCAAGCAAGTTATGTCCTCTAGGGACAAAGCCTGGAAAAAGAATAGAACATCATGGAGGAATTACTAAAAACATTAGTAGACTCTAAAATTACAATGTTCTAGCATTTACAGCAACTTCACCATCAGGCTAAATGCTTAGTTGTCAAAAATAAAAAAGAATACTTCCAAGCTGTCCAAGACCATCACAAACATAATCCCAATAAATTCTGGGGAGCAATCAACTCCCTACTCCATCCAGGAACTAACAATACTCTATGCCCAAACCCAGAAGAAACTCCCTGAGAGCGAGACTCATTCTTTAATCAATACTTTATAAACAACATCGCCAAACTTACTACTACCTTCCCATTTATAAACACCATCGCCAAACTTACTACTACCTTCCCATCCATAAACCGAGACCCACTAAGAACACCATCAACACCTATCCCATCTAACCGTCTACCCACCTTCTCACTATCACTCATTCCTACATCCACCATCCAAAAACTTCTTCATAAACTAAAACCATGTACTAATGCCCCAGATAAATTGCCTGCAGAATATCTACAACTAGCAGCCCCCTCCATTGCTTATCCTATCAGCATCCTCCTTAGCAGTTCCATTCAGGAATCCTGTATACCAGATATCTGGAAGAAATGGTATGGTTAATATACTTGAACAAAAAGAACTATATTGGATATTAAAGATGAAAGCACACCATCCACCAGGTCTGAATCAATATGTTCCCATGAAACCAATGTTAAGAAAGAATTAATATTGCTAACATTCATATACCATTTATTCTCTAGGATTTAAAAGCCATACATATTCATGTGGGTATATCTCTTATACATTAACTGGTTTGTTACTATTGGCTTATTCATTCATCAATTGATACATATTTATTTCTCAACAATATAGGATTCTGTTTTTAAATATATTTATTTATATCACACATATATATTTATACATATTTTTATAATAATTTATAAGCACTAAGCACTTTATCAATATAATATACACTATGTCTATCTAGATGTTATATTGGACATAGATTTTAATTTGATTTATAACATTCAGGTTATAAACATGATCTATTGAAATAATGTGAACATTACTGGCTTGATTATTTGTTCTAATAATGAAATGTAGAAATTGTATTTATATTCATTACTACTATCTTTATTTTTATTGTTTTAAATTTGATAGTTGCATCCAGGTTTTGATATATGTTTTAGAATTAGTTCAATAATGCATAGATGCTATGTCAATAAATTGTTAGGTTATGCTGCATTAAACAATATATATCTAATATTGTCTCAGAAGTCAGCTATACCTTTAAAAAGCTAGAGATGTTACTAATTGGTAAGGTAATTGTTTTAATTGAATTCTAGATGATACTATTTAAACTGAGCTGCTTTTATGAATAATGAAATCTGATGAAGCGTATGGTGCATACGTGAAAGCGCTCATTTCGTTTTTCTTTGCCTTTTTGTGGAATAAAGAAGGATTTTTAACCAAACGCTGATGGTTGTTCAATGAATGGTGTGATTCCAGCTGCCTTTTCGTTCTGGTTCCACTTGTGTTTTACATTACTATATCTGGAAGAAAGCATTTGTTATCCATCTTCATAAAGGCGGCAGTAACTCCGACATCTCAAACTTCTGTCCTATCGCCATTCTTTCCCCATCTCTAAAATACTTGAGAAGTGTATTCATACACAGCTCATAAATCATCTGGTAAAACATCATGGCTTTAGACCCAGACATAGCACTAACACTGCCCTTATTTCCTTCTTAGACACAATAAACAGAGCTCATGATCCTGGCTTCTTAGTCTCTGCACTCTTTTTTGATTTATCGAAAGCATTTGACACTATCTCCCACTCCTACTGCTGACCAAACTCTCGAACCTTGACCTATCTCTCCCCACCCTACAATGGTTTACTAACTATCTCAGCAATAGGCAGCAATCTACCATATGGCAGCATTCTTCCTCCCCTTTCATTACTACTAATACAGATGTTCCCCAAGGTTCAATTCTGGGTCCCCTCCTATTCAGTATATTTGTCAACAACTTTCATAATACTCTTACCAACAGTACTGTCATCCAGTATGCAGATGACTCAACTATCATCTGCTCTTCTAAATCTATCACTGAATTACAGCGTCTTACCCAAGAATCATTTACCTTTACTGAGCACTGGATGTCCCAGAACTACCTCGCCCTCAACCCCAATAAAACAAAACTCTTATTATTTACCCCCACAAAATCTAGCCCCATTGACAAGTCTCTTCTCAAAACAACACTATCATCGAAGTTGTCCCTAGTGCCAAATTGCTAGATATCGTCATTGATGACAAACTAACTTTCGACCTCCACATCCACAGCAACATCAACAAAACACACCAAAAGCTAGGTGCCCTTTATAGGCACAACTATTTCCTTAGAGACTCTGCTAAAAAGCCTTGGCCTTATCCTTCCTGCTACCAACTCTGCTATACGGTGCTCCCAACCTTACCAAACTACAATCCACCTTATAAAATAAACTAGACTCTTGCTACAACAAAGTCGCTAAATTTGCCACAAAAGTTAAATTTTCTACACATCACTGCTCCCCTCTGCACAAACTAAACTGGCTAGAATTCCCCCACCAACTCACTTATCTGCAGTTAACTACAGCCCACAAGATGATCTACCAACCTGAAACTTGCTCTTCCCTCTCATTCCCTCTCATCGATTCTGACCATGTATCACCCCAATTGCCACCTCAGGTCTGAAAACACAATATTATTGTCTGTCGAGAAACCCAAACTCTCAGCTGACCAAATGTTGTACTCATATGCTGTCTCTAAGTTATGGAATAGTCTTCCTTCTTCACTCAGAACAATCAGTAATCCTGCTTCCTTTAAGAAATCCCTCAAAATACATCTCTCCTCTCACTGGCTATGCTCCTGCACCCCAAAAAAATAATCCTTACACCTGACTGTCACTATAAAGCCTCTACCTTACCAATTCTTCTACAAATACCCCCCTCTTCTTCTCTGTACTGTTGTTACTCCTTGCTGTCACCTTGTCAGTACTCTTCCTCCTTAAGCCTTTCTGTCACCTCCTATATACCTTATAGGTTCATAGGTTCATAGGTTTATACTAGGCTATCTGCCCTAAGGCATTTATAAGCCTAGCCCAAATTATTGTGACTTACGCCACCCCTTATATGAAAAAATACTGTGCCCATTAGTTTGTTGTGCCTCTGTCCAGCAGTGACCCAGAGATGATTCCTGTAAACCTACGATCTCCCATCCACAGGTCTAGATTTCTCTTGAACAGAGTCAGCGAGGTGCTCTGCCTCACATGGACCGGGATTTTATTCCACAGCATAGGGAGTCTCTGAGTGATAAATCTATCCCTCCAGCACGCCCTATTTATATCCGTGCTAAGGTTTAAGTCGCTACTCTAGTGGTTTTGGTGGATTTGGATTTTTGAGGTGGAGCATGTCCATTAATTCCGGGTTGGACATGGCCTTGTATGTCAGGCACATGTCACCTCTGAGCAGACGGTATGCGACTGAATAGAGCTGGAGTTTCTTCAATCTGGCAGCATATGACAGATTTTGGAGTCCCTTTATCCTTTTGGTGAGGAACTTTTGGGGTCTCTCCAATTGCTGCAGATGTCGGGTGAGATACATCCCGAATGGGGCATTGTACTCGATCATTGGTCTGATAAGTGAAGAGTACAGGGGAACAATGACCTCACTACATCTGGATGTGAATCCCTTCATGATCAGGTGGGCAATGTAGAAGGTCTTTCTAACCACTTTAGCAATGTGAGTGTCAAAAGAAAGGCCACTGTCAACCTGGGTCCCCAGGTCCCTGATAACCTCTTCTGTGCTTAGTGGATTGCCACCTATATGGTAGCTTGGGGTTACCTTGTTTTTCCCAAGGGTATGACTATACATTTTTGGCGCTTAACTTCAGGCCATGGCTCTGGCACGGCCTATCTGTGTCCGTGAGGGCCTTCTGAAGGATGTCAGTGGCCGATGCACTTTCCACTATGGCCCAGTTTGCAGTCATCTGCAAACTTTGTCAGCCAAAGTCCTCCCATGTTGGCCTGTACTTCTGAGAAGTAGATGCCAAACAATAGGGGCCAAGGACCGACGGTGGGACACCACTTGTGACCGGCTTGGAGTCTGACACAGCGCCAGCAACTCTAACCCTGTGGGTTCTGTCCTTAAGCCAGTTTGCAACCCATCTTGTGACATATGGGTTTACATTTAAGCTGGTAAGTTTTTCTACAATACCCGAGTGGGGTATTGTGTCGAAAGCCTTTGCAAGGTCAAGGTAGGCTGTATGGACTGCCTTTCCTCATCAATGGCCTTGGTGACTATTTCAAGAAGTCGACCAAGTTCAAAAGGCATGATCTTCCCTTGACAAAGCCAAACTGGGTCGGGTCCAATGTCTGCAAGTCCCCTATATCTTTGTTTATGAGCTCCATTATGATCCTCTCCATAGCTTTGCAGACTAGACTTGTTAAGCTTATGGGGCGGTAATTACCAGGGTCCGTGAGGCGCCACCTTTGTGGAGTGGGACCACAGTTGCCGTGACGCCACTCCTTGGGCACGTATCCTGTGGTAAGGCTGAGATTAAACAGCTGCCTTATGTGCGGGTTTAATTCCTCATTTAGCTCATGTAGCACACAGCCGGGACACCATCCGTCCCATTGATGCTGTGTTTTTAGCTTTAGAGAGAGCAGCTTTCACCTGCGCATTTGAGATGTCCGGGAGGCTACACTCGGCTGGGATAGTTATCTCTCCTTTAGGGGAGAGGGGTGAAGTTTGCACTGAACCTGTCTGCCAGTATGTTGGCAATGTCTGTGGGTTCAGTGATTTTTGTATCATTTTGGACTAATTCTGAGCATATCTGTGAGTTTCCACCCAGGTTCCTAACATAGCTGAAAAAGGCCTTATGATTGTCCTTTGAATCCATGGCAATTTTTCTCTCAAAATTGGCCTTAGTTGATTTTATGAGTGCTCGTATTTTTTACTAATAATGATCAGGGTGACTTCCCTTTTATGGATTTTGTTCTATCATGTAATAGCTTTCTCCTCTTATTGTAAAGTTTGTTAATGGCTGGGGTCCACCAGACTGGACGCTTGCCCTTTGTGGAAAGAGTCTTGGTTTTATTTGGGATTGCCTGATCCATGCAGTCCTGGAGGTGTTCATAGAAGGCATTTGTAAGGGCTTCCATAGCTTGGGTTGTGGTTTCCTCTGACTCAGGGGCCTTGAAGGATACCACACCAGTCTTGAGTAGTGTGAAGTTTGCTTTAGAGAAGTTCTTCACTATGGTCTTTTTGTTTGGGGTGGGGCGGGATGTGGATTTCCAGTGAGATTAGTTTATGATCAGATCTCACCAATGAGGGATATACTTCCGTGTGGAGCATTTTGTCCCCATGTTTGTGACAATGAGATCTAGTATATTTTCTCCTCTCGTGGGAACAGTGACTAGCTGTTCCATGGCATTTGAATTTATGAACTCCAGGAACCGTTGGGCTAGAAAGTTAGGGCTTGAGTAATGTTCCCAGTCTATATTCGGGTAGTTGAAGTCACCCAATATGATGGTGTTTGGAGATACATTTATACCCTCCAGTGTCTTCAGGAAGGCTGTGTGGGGTTCCTGAGTTTGAGAGGGTGGCCTGTAGCATGCTACAATTTGTAGAGCAGTTTTGCCTATTGTTAGTTGCACCTGGATGGTTTCCAAGCTTCATGCGTTGCCACCAACCTGGAGGGGTGAGTATCCTTTATGAATATGGATACACCCACTTTTTTAGTGGAGAGTTTCGGGTTTTGGGGCTGGAACCCATGATATGAGGTAAAACCTAATAGTGCCGGGTGCTCTCAGGAGCCTTGAACCAGGTTTCAGTTACAGCACAGACATCGATGTTCTCCATACTGAGAAGGGCCTCGAGTGCGTGCATTTTGAGATTTAGACTTCTGGCATTGAGCAGCATTACCCTCAATTTCTTCCCATTTTTGTTTTCTAGGGTGGTAGGTTTAGAATTTGAGCCTTGCCTAAAAAGGCACTATGGGGTGGCAAGAGCCTTAGCCAATATCCGAATCCCAGGGTGACAGGTGCAAGCCGCCCTCATGAAGCAGCGTGGCTTGTCAAGCATGTCATCCCAGGCAGACAGACACTGGATCCCCTTTGAATGACACCAGACATTAAGCCAATTGTTAAAGCTGATCATCTTGTCTCTATATTGTGGCATCATTCTTGGTGAAGGAAGGATACTGCTCAGGGTTAGGGTCATACCTGCCTGGGCTACATAATCAGAGAGCTCCTCTATGTCTCTTTTCATGCAGTCCAGGGAGGTCGTCTCAGGTCGCTCACACCAGCATGGACAATGACTGTGTCATATTTGTACTTGCTGTGGAGTGACCCGAGTGCTTGTGTTATGTGGCGGATTCTAGCGCCCGATAGGCAGCTTACTGTGACCCTCTCCTTGTTCAGCCTGGTGAGTGGGACGCCAGTGTGTCTGACTATGGAGTCACCTATGACAAGTATGTTTGGTGTTGTATTTGGCCTTAAGGGCTGTGACTGCTTTGCACACTGCTTTTGTGGTTTATGTGTTGCTTGTGGGGTGTCTTGAGGTAGCAGTTGTTTGGGTGTCTGCTTTGGAGGCCTCTGCTGTTTAGGTAAATTTTTACTCAGAGCCTCCGAGTATGTCTTTGTGTGTTTATGTGTTTGATTCAGTGGAGTGGTAGCATTATGTGAGGCTGGTTTTGTGGTGTGTGTAGTTGCCTTCTCCTCCTGTCTGGTCTTGCCAGTCCTGAGTTGAGAGAGCTCAGCCTCCAGTTTGGCTAAATAGCTGCATCTCTCGCAAGTATTTGTGTTATGTGGGAGGAGGAGAGGGTTGTCTGTGTACATGAGGCAGTTATAACATTGCCTCAAGATCTTAGCTCAGCTTACCACTGTACGAACATTTTTTTATACTCTTCTGTTATTCTAGGAAATATGGCATCATTACCTGACTGCAAAAGATTATTGCTGTCTTCATGTGTTACTACTGTTCAAAATACCTCTTTCTACGTATCAACATGTTTCTTTCTTGCATGTAATCAATGACTACTAGTATGTAATTAATGTAATGATACTACTGCTAAAAGCTCAAAGTGTCCTATGTATTAACATTTTTTTACTTTGTATGTAGTTAATGTGGAGCTTTTCTCCCTGGGCCTCCACTGAAAACGGGCTCTTCCTAGGCCACGCGGACTTTCCTGGTTAACAAATGCAATAAATAATAAACAAATAAATAAGGAAGGAATGACAGTGGAGATCCATGCTGGACATCTCCCTGCTAAACACATTCCTGAGTGTACTTACCTTCAGAATGTTATCTCTCCATACCCTCTAGCCCTTCTTCCTCCTTCAGGACTTTCTGATGTCCCTGGACCTCAAGGATGTCTACTTTCACATCCCCAACTGCCCTGCTTGCAGAAAATTCCTCAGATTCTTCTCTGGACCATCATATTTTCAGTTTACTGCATTGTTCTTTGGTCTTTCCACCACCCCAGTAGTTTTCATAAAGTGTCTAGTACCTGTGGTAGCTTCTGCCACACTCAGGGAATTCAGATGTTTCCTTAAATTAATGACCTATTCATTCAGACTCTGTCCACAGAGAGTCTCCTTGAGCAAATTAATTTCACAGTATGGCTCGTAACAAATCTGAAATTCACCATCAATTTCAAAACATCCCATCTCACT
This sequence comes from Protopterus annectens, assembly GCF_019279795.1. NCBI lineage: Eukaryota > Metazoa > Chordata > Ceratodontiformes > Protopteridae > Protopterus > Protopterus annectens. Next base: position 1,480,628,168 of record NC_056729.1, read on the forward strand.
TCTACTCGGGACCTAGTCTTCCTGGGCTGTAGGAAGCAGGCTTTTCTTCCACAGGAAAAAATGCAAAGCCAGGTAAGCTTTTTCCAAATCCTGTGCTCAGTGACTTACTGCACTGCAAGGGAGATCCTCAGGGCTCTTGGGTTCATGGCTGCATCCATACCAATGATCCCCCTGGCCAGACTGCATATGCAGAAAATCCAGTGGTACCTGACATCAATGTGGTCCCAACACAAACACCCCTTGGACACCCTGATCCCTCTGCTGCTGTGCATCAAGAAGGAGTTTCTTTGTTGGGAGAGGTTTCTCTCAACCCGGGCCCTCCCTTCTCCCCAGTCCCTCACAACCACATATTCTACACTGACGCCTTAGACAGGGCTTGGGGGGGGGGGGGGGCAGGATCCCACAAAGTGCAGGGAGAAATGTCTGAAGGAACATATCAACCTGAAAGAAATGAGGGCCTTTCTATTTGCTTTGCAGACTTGAAATTGGGCACTCTCCTGGTGTACACAGACATTGTCACAGTGATATGCTGTATAAACAAACAAGAAGACACAAGGTCCTACCCCCTGTGCAGGTTGGCACAGGAGGTTTGACAGCCACTGAAATGAACATGGCACTCACAGCAACTTACATTCCCTGTATATAGATTGTGTTGGTCGACTCTTTGAACAGGGACCTTATGGACCCCCATGAATGGACCCTGAACAGACAGGACTTCAAAGTAATCATATGCCATTGGGGCAATCTGCAGATAGACTTCTTTGCATCTCCAGAGCATCACCATCTTCCTCTCTTCTGCACCATGACCCCATCACTTCTGGCCTGGAGGACAGATGCCCTGCCCTTTCATTCGATGGGGAGGTTTGTATTCGCTTACCCTCTACTGCCACATATTCCAACAGTCCTACAAAAGATACAAAAGGATGGTTCAAAGCTGATGCCCCTGGCCCCTTTCTGGCCAAGACAGCTTTGGTTTCCCATCCTGTTCCAACTGTCAAAGGGAATCCACTGGAAAATTCCAATGTAACCAGGCCTAATTCCCTAACAGGAAGGCCAGCTTCTGCATCCCAACATAGCCTCTTTCAATCTCACTCTGTGGGAGATTGGGTTCTGAGCTCTAAACAACACTTATTCTTAGAGAATGTGGTGCAGGTTTTACAGGAGGCCAGGAAACCCAATATCAGTAAATTATACACAGCCAAGTGGAAAAGTTTCTCCATTTGGTATCACTAGCACAGATTGGAACCACTCTTGTCTGAGTCCCCCACTGTAGTTGATTAGCTCTGTGAATTTCTGTATTCAGGGTTAACCCACTCATCTAATAAAGCCCATTTGTCAGCCATCAATTGCATCTGGATCCTCCTTTCTTGTCCAGGGTGCGGGTCATACTCTACCTGGAAGGAAGTCTTCACCTTAAGCCACTAAGGAAACCAATTACTACTCCATTGGGATCGTCGGGATCATCATTTTTTTCTGGAAAAACTCACTCTAGCCCCTTTTGAGCCAGCCATATCTGCCATCTTAAAATTCTGCACATGGAAAACTCTTCTTTTACTGACACTGTCACAGGCTCACAGGGTGTCTGAACTCCAGGCACTTATGGCTGCACCTCTCTTTCGTATTTTCCAGAAGGTCAGAGTAAGGCTTAGGACCAGTCCTTCTTTCATGCCTAAGATAGTGAATGTGAACTATCCCTCAATCAAGCCACTCACCTACTTGCTTTCTTTCCCATTCCTTAAAATACAGGGAACAAATGTTACACTCCCTAAACATTCACAGGCAGCTGAGGTTCTATTTGGCAAAACCAAGGCAGTCAGAAAAAACTGACCAACTCCTTGTTTCTTTCATGGATGCCAAGCTTTGTCAACCAATCTGAAAGCAATCCATTGCATCCTGGATTTCGAAGGCTGTCTAGTTTTGCTTCTCACAATATGGTAAATCTTAGCCTTCCCCTCAGGTATTTGCCTTTTCTGATCCATCTTAGAAGCAGCTTCTTGGTCCTCTGTGCACACCTTCACCAAACACTTACAAACTTGAGGCCTTCTGCTGGTCCTGAGCTATGGTTGCCATTTCAGTCCTCTCTGGTCTTCTGGACAGTTCCTCTTCACTCTAGCCATCCACCACATGTTCCTTTTTCCCTTCATTTCTGAGAATCACCCATGTGTTGTGAGTACTGCAACAGTGATTTCATTTCGCACATACTACTGATTATTGCAGTATTCCTTCCCTCCCCCTTTCTCCTATACTCTTCAGATCACACACACATATAGCCCTTCTTGGGGAAGTTTCCCACTCATTCAAACAGCCCTCCTAGCTGACAGTTTCCACTTACAGTTGTGTTCAAGCTGTTGGCTTGGAGATAGTCTGAGGATCTCACATGTCCGTCCTTATACCATGACACATGAGCTGAGATCATACATTGGACATACACTCTCAGGAAGGTAAAGCTTTGGTACTCCAGCCAGACATCATAGGATTATAGGAAGTTACTAAGCTAATGACCCTAGGGTCCTTATAAGCCTAGTCAAGCTCTACCCTTATTTCCATGATCATTACCTATTGCCCCTGTCCAAGAGGGACACAGGCGGTACCCCCAAGGTGAATCAGCAATGAAAACCCATCTGTTATGAATACTGCAGCAGTGATCAAGTAGCACATCTACTGTTACGGTAAGTTCTTACACAACTGCACTTTATTTGCCAAACTTCAACTGACTGAATTTAGTTGTGAGTTACTGAATCAGCTAAGTTGTGTCAAATTTTGCTGTCAAAGACTGAATTGTTACATTTTGTCGCTGTAAAAACTGCATTAAATCTTACTTGATTATTCTGTGTTAGCTTATTACACAGAGACTGGCAGTGGGCAAAATTTAGCAGAGGTTCCATGCCAAACTACCTGGATTTCATTACTACACTGCAGCCTGCAAGTGCAACCATTTTGAATAGTTTCCCTATAAGAAAGGAGAGAAAGATGTAGTTTCTATCTTTTTGCCAGCAATGGAGGAATTACTAAAAACATTAGTAGACTCTAAATTTACAGTGTTCTAGCATTTACAGCAGCAAGTGACAATGCTGGAAAGTGCTCTGACCTCCACAAAAATCATTCTGCCTTTAAAGAAACTGTGCAAGGATCCCAAAATAGAGACATACTTTTTTGTATTTCAAATGTGTGGCACGCAAGAAGACTGGGGTCAGTTTGACTAGGCCAAGGTCATGTCTCTAGGGAGGCCCTGAGACCCTATGCATACTTGCATGGAACTGATTATTTAGATTTTCAGAAAATGAAAAAGAACCGTTGCACATTGCTTCTCCTGAGACACAGTCATTGAATATTCATCCCTGGACATTTAGTTCAAGCAAAACAGTAAAAATACAAATTAATGATTTAAAACATATTATGGTTAGAAACAGAAGTAAGAAATAAAAATAAAATGATAGACATTCTAGCAAGGCACTCCAAACTACTTTATGTGAATGGGCTTTACAGGATGACCCTCCAAAACATGATGCATTGTTTTTTGCTGCTTTAAAAGGTTACAAGGGTGGGAGTTGGTTGATTATCATTTGGGGTAATCGTCTAGGTTTAAAATGACCCAAAAGGGCAGTTAGCCTAGTACTAATCTATGAACCAAAGAACTTGTAAACTAATGTAATAGTGTTTAATGCTGTACAACCTGAACCTTTAAGTAATAATTTGCAGATGCTTGTGAACAAACAGAAAACTGTCAGCACCTGAAACAGTGTATTTTAGATGTGGAAAAAAGGATGCATTGCTATGTCAATCAAAAAGTTGATTTCTGACAAGTAGGCTGCTGATAAAGATATGCCAGTGGAATGTGATAGAGTAAGAGCTGTAATGACACAGTCAGCATATTATCATACTGCTATTGTTAAGTTAGCCAAATGCACTGCATTCATTGGTAGGAAAGAAGTCAGAGGGTTGTTAAATTCTGGAAGTATGGTTACACTTGTTAAGGAACATTATATTTAGAAATCTAAAACTAGTGGTAAGAGAAAAGTGGAAGTAATAAGTGTTCATTAAAACAGGAAAGAATATTGTATAACAAGGGAAAATTGTAACACATTTGAGTAAAGCATTGCACCCTATGACTTTATTTCCCCAAATTTAACACGTGTTGTTACAATAGGTTATGACTTCCCTTTTTTAAAGGCATTGCATAAACTGTGTGTGGGTGGTGAAACACAGGTAGATATGCTGTGGCTAGAATACACTCTTAGTAAAAAATGAGAGGGAAATGGTAGCTTGACTCCTTGTTAAAAATGTACACTCCTGAGTACATCCTTAAAAAAGGGCAGGTAAGCAGTCAACAGCAGCCTGAGACACTGTCAAAAGTAAACTGTCAGGACAAAGAGAAAAGATAACCATGGTAATGTTTAAAAGTGGGCGGGTCTGGCATAATGGTTAAAATATTCACTTCATAAACACAAGGTTCAGGGTTGGATTTTGACGTTAGATTATTGGCTAAGCTTAAAAAGTGGCCAACAGGCAGTTAGCCTAGTAAGCACCTATGAACATGTGACACTTGTAACCAATTTAGGGGAGTTGGTATAATGATTAAGGTGAATACCTCACAGACACAAGGTACAGAGTTTGGGTCTCATCTTTGAAAAGAAAATTAGCTAAGCTTACAATGACTCATAAGGGCAGTTAACCTGCTACTTACTTATATAATTTGTTTCATTGTTTGGAAAGAATTAGCATGGAAATGATAAATAATGATATAGTAAACCTCCACATACTGGACCCAACGAGGTTTCATCGAGGGCAGGTCATGCCTACTCAACCTTGTGGACTTCTTTGAGAAGGTTACCAAAGCAGTGGATGAGGGCAGAATGGTTCACACTGCCTTCCTTGACCTGACCAAGGCATTTGACACACCACCCCCCTCGGGCATTGTTGACAAACTAAAGAGGTTAGGTACAAACCCGTATGTCACCCGGTAGATAGCCAACTGGCTCACAGACAGGACCCAAGAAGTTAGAATTGGGGAGTTCACTTCTACAAAGAGGCCAGTCACAAGTGAGAGTCCCTCAGGAATCATTCCTTGGACTGCCCCTTTTTGGCATTTACTTCTCAGACGTCAAGGCCAATGTCAGTGGTCTCTGGCTGACTAAATTTGCAGATGATTGCAAATTAGGAGCTGTCATTGAATCTCACACTGACACAAATGTTCTCCAGGAGGGGCTGACACAGACAAACAACTGGTGTCAGAGCCATGGACTAAACTAAATGCCAAGAAATGCATAATGGTATCCTTTGGGAAGTCATCTATCCCTGGTAACTATCATATTGACAACACACCCCTTATAGCTGACCAAGTAGTCAGGGACTTAGGGACACACACAGATAGTAATGTAGACTTTGATCATCACGTGTCAGCAGTGGTGAGGAAATCATTCTGTGTTGCGCAACTTATAAACAAAGGAAGTCATTGTTCCACTGTATTCAGTATTCGTCAGACCGATCATTGAGTACAGTGCCCACTTTTGTATGTACCTAACCAGGCATATCCAACAACTGGAACATCCACAGAGGTTCCTCACTAAAAGAATACAGGGAATAAGTAATATGTCCTATGAAGACCACCTGAAGGCCCTATCCCTGTATTCTGTCTTCTACAGGCTTTTGAGGGGAGATCTATGCCTGTCATACAGGGCATTGTCACAACCCACTCTGATGGACCTCTTGCATATTCACAAAACAAACAGTACGAGAATTACCCAGTCTAAAGACTTAAACCTTGCCTGTGATATAAAAAGGACCTGCTGAAGAGATAGGTATGTATCCCAGAATCTACCACGTCTGTGGAACAGGCTCCCCATCCATGTGAAGCAGAGTTCCTCCTTAACCCAATTCAAGTGCAACTTGGACAACTGGATGGGAAACCTGAAATTCATCCCTGGTTTGGAACCTATGTCTCTAATGGAAACAGGTAACTTGTAAAAGATTCATTTCACAGGCCCATGATTATCTTATTAAGGGTATCAGAACTTGTCAGAGATTTGGGATGCATGGCTAGGCTTAAAAAAGCCCTTGAGGTTGTTAGCCTAGTAAACAACCTGATATGTAATAGTAAGGCTGTATCAGAGAGACCTTCGAGGGAAATAATAAGAGATGATACATTTCTGAAAAGATATATGGGAATATTTGTTAAGAATTACTTGAATTCAGCCACAATAACCCAGACCGAATTTACACATTATTCCCCAAGATAAAATAACTGGTCTACTCTTGATAGAAATTACATTTCAGAGCAACGTGTGCATTTAATTGAAAGCTTTGAGACCCATCCAATAAGTATATTTGATCATGCGGCAATAAAAACTAAGGTAAAGATTTAGGGTAATGAAGTAAAAATGGCACATTGGCTCCTTCCTACGTATCTGTTAAAAAGAGCAATGTAAACAATAGGCAGTGTGTACGATTCAAGAATTATTAGGGAATATAAAAAATACCTCAGAAGTGATAGCTAGCGAGTGGGATAAAATGAAAATGGACTTTAAAAGCATGGAAGAAATGAGAGAAAAGGTATGGTAAAGAGGTAATAGGAGTTGTTTAGAGGGGTTTATAAAGGTTAAAGTAATGCAGAATAAGAGGAATCTCGTAGTACAAAAAGAGTAACTGCATATTTGCTAAAGGAAAAAAATAAGGAATTATTTGGGCAGTTTGCATGAGTAGAAAGGTTGTTAATAAGCAACTATTTTTTGACAACAGCCCTAGCTTGCAAGAACTTTTATTGCAATGACTTTTGGTAACGTGAATTAGAATGAGTTGTAGCCACACTTATGGAGTCATTGATAAGAAAAATAACCAGAATTCCTACACTGGTATTGGATTTATTTTGGCAGTTTTATGAATATAAAAATGCAGAGGAATGAGGAAGCCAAGAAAAAGCACTTATGGAAATATTTATGAAATTCTTATTTATGCTTAGATTAAAGGAAGATGAGGCTCAATAATTAATAGCTATGACATGAAGAGAGTAAATGAAAACACTGATGTATAATCAGTCATCAGAAAAGTCTATAGGAACAGTCAGTATTGTTGTGGAAGTTTAGAAGCTCAAGGGGAGGACATTGACAAATAATGTGAAAAGCTTTATAGGTTCATAGGTTCATACTAGGCTATCTGCCCTAGGGCATTTATAAGCCTAGCCAGAGTGTGTGTGGCTTTCACCACCCCTTAGGATGAGAATACTACACCCATTTAGGGTTTAGTTTACTGTGCCTCTGTCTAGTAGTGACACAGAGATGACCCCCGGGGTAAACCTACGATCTCCCATCCACTCGTCAAGACTTCTCTTGAATAGAGTTAGTGAGGGGCTCTGCCTAACATGGATTGGGATTCTGTTCCAGAGTGTAGAGAGCCTCTGGGTTATGAATCTGTCCCTCCAGCACGTCCTATTTATTTCTGTGTTGAGGTTTAAGTCTCTTGCTCTCGTGGCTCTGATGGATTTGGATTTTTTGAGGTGGAGCATGTCCATTAATTCCAGATTGGACATGGCCTTGTACGTTAGGCACAGGTCACCTCTGAGTAGGCGGTATGCGACTGAATAGAGCTGGAGTTTTTTCAGTCGGGCAGCATATGACATATGTTTAAGACCCTTTATCCTCTTGGTGAGGAACTTTTGGGGTCTTTCCAACTGCTGCAGGTGTCGGGTAAGATACATCCCAAATGGGGCATTGTACTCAATCATTGGCCTAATAAGAGATGAGTACAGGGGCACAATGACCTCTCTTGATCTAGATGTGAAACCCTTCATGTTAAGGTGGGCAATATCGAAGGTCTTCCTAACCACTTTGGCAATGTGAGTGTCAAAAGAGAGGTTACTGTCAACCTGGGTCCCTAGGTCCCTGATTACCTCTTCCGTACTTAATGGATTACCACCTATGTGGTAATTTGTGGATACCTTGTTTTTCCCAAAGGGTATGACTATACATTTTTTGGAGTTAAGCTTAAGGCTATGGCTCTGGCACCAATTATCCGTTTCTATGAGTCCTCTCTGATGGATGTTTGTGTCCGCTGGAGTATCAATTATGGCACCCAGTTTGCAGTCATCTGCGAATTTTGTCAGCAACAATCCTCCTATGTTTGCTTGTACCTCAGAAAAATAAATGCCAAACAAGTGGGGTCCCAGGACTGAGCCCTGTGGGACACCGCTTGTGACTGGCTTAGAGTCTGACATGACTCCAGCAAATCTGACCCTGTGGGTTCTGTCCTTGAGCCAGTTTGCAACCCATCTCGTGACATATGGGTTTACATTTAAGCTGGTGAGTTTGTCTATGATGCCTGAGTGTGGTATTGTGTCAAAGGCTTTTGCTAGGTCAAGGTAGGCTGTGTGAACTGCCTTACCTTCATCAATGGCCTTAGTGACGGTTTCAAAAAAGTCGACCAAGTTCAAAAGGCAGGATCTGCCCTTGACAAAGCCAAATTGGGTAGAATCCAATGTCTGTAGGTCCCCAATGTCTTTGTTTATGAGTTCCATAATGATCCTCTCCATAGCTTTGCAGACCAGGCTCATCAAGCTTATGGGGAGGTAATTTCCAGGGTCCGTAGACGCACCGCATTTGTGAAGTGGGACTACTGTTGCCGTACGCCACTCTTTGGGTACGTATCCTGTAGTAAGGCTAAGATTAAACAGCAGCCTTATGTTTGGGTTTAGTTCCTCTTGGAGTTCATGTAGCACACAGCCCGGGACGCCGTCCGGTCCCATTGATGCTGTGTTTTTAGCTTTAGAGAGGGCGGCTCTCACCTTGGCATCTGAGATGTTAGGGAGGCTACACTCTGCTGGGATAGTTATTTCTCCTTTTGGGGGGGAGGGGGAGGAGAAATTTGCACTGAACCTATCTGCCAGAATGTTGGCAATGTCAGTGGGTTCAGTGTATTTATTGTCATTTTGGACTAACTCTGAGCATATCTGGGAGTTTCCACCCAGGTTTCTAACATAGCTAAAGAAGGCCTTGTGATTGTCTTTTGTGTCTTTTGCGATTTTTCTCTCAAAGTTGGCCTTGGATGATTTTATGAGTGATCGTAGTTTTTTGCTAGTACTGATCAGAGATGCCTTCCCATTTAGGGATTTTGCTCTGTCATGTAGTAGCTTCCTCCTTCTGTTGTAAAGTTTGTTTATGGCTGGGGTCCACCAGACCGGGCGCCTGCCTTTGGGGAAATGGGTCTTGGTTTTATTTGGGATTGCATGATCCATGCATTCTTGAAGGTGCCCGTAGAAGGCATTTGCAAAGGATTCAGCAGTATGGGTTGTGGTTTCCACTGGCCCAGGGACCTTGAAGGATACCACTTTAGTCTTAAGAAGTGTGAAGTTGGCTTTTGAGAAGTTCTTCACTGTGGTCTTTTGTGCAGGGGGTGGGGGCGGATGTGGATTTCCAGTGAGATTAATTTATGGTCTGATCTTACCAATGAGGGATATACTTCCGGTGTGGAGCATTTTGTCCCCATGTTTGTGATGATCAGGTCTAGTATATTGTCTCCTCTTGTGGGAATGGTGACTAGTTGTTCCATCGCATTTGAGTTTATGAATTCTAGGAACCTTTGGGCTAGGGTGTTTGGGCTTGAGTAATGTTCCCAGTCTATGTTTGGGTAGCTGAAGTCTCCCAATATGATGGTATTTGGAGAGACATTCATACTCTCCAGTGTCTTCAGGAAGGCTGTGTGAGTTTCCTGAGTTTGAGAGGGTGGTCTGTAGCATGCTACAAATTGTAAGGCAGTTTTGCCTATGGTTAGTTGCACCTGGATGGTCTCCGATGCTTCGTGCATTGCCACTAACCTGGAGGTGTGGGTATCTTTGATAAATATGGATACTCCCCCTCCTTTTGTGGTTCAGTCCAAGTTTTGGGGCCGGAAAGCATGATATGAGGTAAAACCTGATAGTGCTGGGGTGCTCTCAGGAGCCTTGAACCAGGTTTCAGTCACTGCACAGACATCGATATTCTCCATACTGAGGAGGGCTTCGAGGGCGTTCATCTTGAGGTTTAGACTTCTGGCATTGAGCAGCATTACCCTTATTTTTTTTCCACTTGTGTTTTCTAGGGAGGTAGGTTTGTCATTTGAGCCTTGCCTAAAAAAGGCACTATGGGGGTGGCAAGAGCCTTGGCCAATATCCGGAAGCCCAGGGGTGACAGGTGCAAGCCATCCCTTGCGAAGCAGCGTGGCTTGTCGAGCATGTCATCCCAAGCAGACAGACATTGGATCCCCTTTGAATGACACCAGTAATTAAGCCAATTGTTAAAACTGATCATTTTGTCTTTGTACTGTGGCATCATTCTTGGTGAGTAAACACTCCGCAGAAGATCTCTCCATGCCAATCATAGATTTGTACTAGGCTAACTGCCCTTGGAGGGCATTTCTAGCCTAGCCAATGACCCCATGTGAGAATCAAACCCTGAACCTTGTGTTTGTAAGGTAAAGACCTTAACCGTTATGCCAACATCCCACCCCAAAATCATTATGCATGGGCCGGGAATCAAACGCGGGCCTCCCGCGTGGCAGGCGAGAATTCTACCACTGAACCACCAATGCTTTATTTAACAATATTTTAAAAGGTGGAGAAGTACCAACCTCTTGGGAGAAAGCAGTGGTAGTGCTGTTACTGAAAGGGATTTAAGACCCTTCAGATCTGACTTAATGTAAAGCCACTTTGATTGTAAGCCATTATTACAAAATGTTTATTTCTGTATTAGCTAAGAGAACGTCACAGATGTTACCAAGATTGACCACCATGAGTCAGTATATTTTTGTGGAAGGGATGGAAGCATTTAATAATGTTAGTACACTTAATACAATGATGATTCAGAGGTGGTGAGTCTTGATACAGAGAAAGCATTCATTAGAGTCAGTTGGGATTTTACGAGTAAGTAATACGATGGTAGCATTTGCATTCCATGGTAGAATAGTACAGTTAATAAGCAGAATATATGAAGGGTCATAAGCAAGAATTAGTTTGGAAAGACTCTTCTTTGATAAGCTGTGTATAAACAGAGGGAGCCAGGCAAGGTTGCCTTCTTTCCATGTATTGCTTGTTTTATGCTTAAAGTTGTTACAAAAGAGAATATGTGATTCACAAATTCAGGGTGTAACTTGTCTAGTGATTGAGAAAGATAACCTTATTAACAGATGATAAGATTTTGTACTTGGTAAATCTAGAAAAGGACATGCAATGATATGAAACATTTTGAGATTGTTTCAGATCATTTTGTGACATAAAATAAATAAAGATAAAAGCTCTAGCAGTAAATGATATACCCACATATAAATTGGTTCAGTGGTACTGATACTTTGGGGGCATGGTAGGATAAGGTTTAGGTGTGTGAATGAAAAAGAATTCTGTTATTACAGCTTAAGGATCTGTTGGAAGAGACTAAACAGATAATACAAATAATTAAAACGGAAGTTAGTTACGGATGTGGATAGTAAAATACGAGCATTGAAAATATGTTGTCCCTTTAGTTATAATATATACAGGATATGAATATTTTTTATCAACTAGAGGAAATGTTTGTAGATGACAGTAAAGAGTTAACGGAATGTATTTGGTGGAAGAAGGCAAAGGATAATTTGGTTTTCCCCATAGCACAAGGTATTTTAGGGTTAACTGATTTGATGGGGATAATTCAAAACTTCACAGTTAAAGCTCACATGCATAAGTCAGGTATGAGGCTATAAACCAAAACAGAAAAAAATGAGGATGAAATGAGGAGCTTGAGAGATGGAGAATGAGTTGGAATTTGGATGCAAGTCCTTAGGTAGAAAAGTAATAACTACAATTTCCTTTTACTAGTATTGCTGTTTTGGTAGCTACCAGAATTAAACTAAGGAATACTGTATTATGTCTAGGCAAGTTAGATCCTATATTCCAGCTTAAAAAAATAATTTCCTTAGTTACACCCATTTGCTCACCCAGCATTTCCAGTAGAGTATGCTGTAGGGAATTTTTGAAATCTGCCAATTCATTACATTCCTAAAACATATGTTACCATTTACTTCTTTCTTAGAACCTCACCACAAAACCAACCAAAATTTAAGCAACAACCAAATCAAAATAGACCAGTGAATAGCAGCTCAACTTTCCAAACAAAAGTTATTTATTGTAAAACACTTTCTCTAGCGCCTCGGCCGTAGCCTTTACAGAGTAAAAAACCTGATTACTTAAAAAACTTCTCCTTATATATCTCATTTAAACACATTTCAATCAATCAGTTAATTAATAAAACACATTCTATCTCCTGTTAAAGGTAAAGCACAGCTATATAAAATGTTGCCAATTACATTCTTTGTTTAACCCATAGGGAAACAAAGTATTATATTTCATAATCAAAATTGATTCCTTATGCCTCAATACATTTTTTAACAATTCCACATTTCCATATTGCAATGAAAATTGTTCCAACACTGTTACTTTCATGTTACCTATTTCCCCTTTATGCTCTTTATTAAAATGTTCCACTATGGGACTAATAATTTTATTATTTTTAACATCTCTCACATGCTCCTTTATTCTTTCAGCCAAAGACCTTTTTGTTTTTCCTATATAACATTTTTTGCAAGGGCAAATTATTACATAAATTACTCCCCTGCTTAAACATGAATATGTTCCCAAGGTATCAAATTTTTTTGTACCTATTTTATCTACTTTAGTTATAATATATTGGCAGATGGAGCATTTTCCACAAGGAAATGTTCCTATCATCACCACATTTTTCAACATCTTTTCCCTTGGCCTTATGAATTTTCCATGCACTAAAAAATCTTTCAAATTCCGACCTCTTTTATAGGATATTTTAATTCTATTTGTGCCAATGAAGGCACTTCTCCAATAATCTGCTTCCAGTAATCCTTAATCAACCCATTCATTTTTTGTGAGAATATTGTGTATTTAGTAACAAAAAACATTGTTTCTCTATTTGCTTCTCTCCCTTCTCCTATTATTCTCTTTCTTTGATTAGTACCTTTTACTCTAACATTGTTTAAATTACTATCATAAATTCTATGGAAACTCCCATATACATCATCTGACTTATAGCCCCTTGTAAAAATAGAGGCTACTTCCCGTGCTTCTTTGATATTACTACTTAATCTTTTAATCCTAAGCATCTCCCCGAAGGGGATGGATTCCATCGTATGATTCGGATGACAACTGCTACCATGTAATTTCCAATTTGATCAAATTTCCTATGTATGTTTGTATGAATTCTTTCTTTCTCATGCCCTCTTAACTTTAGATCTAAATAGTTAACCTTTGACCCCTTTTGAACACCATCAAATTTTATTCCAAATTTGTTAGCGTTTAAGTATTCTAAAAAACTAGATGACTAATGTTCTCCCCCTTCACAAATGAAGATTAAGTCATCTATAAGTCAAAAATACTTAATAACATGTCTCCTAAAGAACTCATGCCTATAAATATAGGTATTTTCCACTAGTCCCATAAATAAGTTGGCATAGACTGGGGCGAAAGCCGCTCCCATTGCTGTTCCCGTGTTCTGCATATATAAATTCCCATCAAATTCAAATATATTGTTCACAAGGCAAAACTCTACTAATTCCTTTATATATTGATTCTTGGGGCTGTCCCCTAAAAAATATTCTATAGCTTGTAAACCTATGACGTGTGATATATTGGTGTACAAACTCACTATGTCCACCTTTATGAAATACATGTCTTCAGCCCAAATAACATCCTTTATCCTATTCAAAAAATCAACGGAATCCCTTATATATGATGGTAATTTTATTACTTCCTTCAATAAAATTTCATGCAACATACAGCTCAAGTTATAAGTAAAGAATCCCCTAGCTGATACTATGGGACGTCCTGGAGGATGTAACAAATCTTTATGGATTTTAGGAACACAAAAAAATTTTGATACTATACTTTTCTTAACATTCAGCTTACGTGTTACATAATATGCTGTAAGATAGTGTAACCTAATACCCTTACTTAGCAACATTTGTAACTCTCTTTGTGCCTGTATTAAAACAAGTTTCATCTATTTTACTATATACCACACTGTTATCCAAATGCTGCATACACATATTTAAGTAATCTTTAGAATTCATCACCACTAGTTTGCCCCCTTTGTCTGACGGTTTAAAAACTATTTCATCATTTTTACTCATATTTTGAAGTTTAATCCATTCTAACTTAGTCAAGTTGTAACTTTTATACATGCTGTCAAACTCACTGAATTCTTTGTCTATTATTAAATTTAAGACATTATTAAAACACTGTATGCATGAATTTTTATTAGGCGGCACAAAAACACTATTAACTTTGTTTGCTCGTAACTAACAAACTAAATGCATTTGTTTCAGATTCAGATTCACAGGAAAAATACCATTCACTACTTTCAAAGTCTGTTTCCACATAATCTGTAGTTATTTGATTCAGGTTTGTTTCGGAAGGTATCTTGGGCAGAAAAGAAGGATTAGTCCTGAGTGAAACTCTATCCTTATGAAAAACAAGATAAGGAGGATGAATACAGAGGGCTTGAAGTTCCGAAACTCTCCTAGCTGAGGTGATGGCTACTAAAAAGAGAGTCTTCCAGGAGAGTAATTTTAAGGAACAGGAGGCCGCAGGTTCAAAAGGAGGCAGAATCAAGCTGTATTGATCTACCTGTCTTTTTTCCTAACTATTCGAACAAAGCTGAACAAAAGTTACACCATTTGGACGTTCATAGGCAATTACGTTTTTATTTCGATAGGACTAAGCAAACAAGAAAATCGGACAAACACTTCCTGTCCTATGCTGAGGGCAAACAGGGCCTGCCAGTTTCTAAAGTAACCTTATCCAGGCGGTTGGCCTCTATTATTACTTTGATTTATCAACTGAGACATAAAGAACTCCCTACAAAACCAAAAGCTCACTCCACCAGAGCGTTAGCTTCTTCGGTAGCTTTTCAAGCAAGACTACCAATGGAATCTGTTTGTGCTGCAGCCACATGGGCCACTCCTCATACTTTCATTTCACATTATAAGTTGGATATGGCCTCTAGGAGTCGAGCTGATTTTGGTCCCACTGTGCTCAAGAGTCTGTTCCGATGAGCCACCCAGGACTAAGGTGCTAGGGGCGCTGTCCCATCCAGCAAGAATGAAGGCGAGATAGACAACTTAACATTAAGAAGTTATGTACCTACCATAACGTTCCATGTTAGTTGTCTTCTTATCGCCTTCTTTCTTGCGTCCCACCCTCCATCCCCCCTAGCTTGGACAGACAGAGAAGAGTCCCTTTTTGAGGCCTTCTTCCTCTGGCTGAGTCTTATCTGGTTACGTCCTTCTCTGTTTTAGTACTGTAGGTAAACCTTGTAGGTTGGACAGGTGTCCTTGAAATTTTTTTCTATGGTGTTAGCTCTGTCAAACAAGATCTGGGTATCTAGCGCCAAGCATTGTGGGATATGGGGAGGCCTCGAGCCAGTAAATAGCTCTCGAGCTTTAGTAGAAGGCCAAGTCGGAGCCGAGGATTGGCTCCAAACCCATCCAGCAAGAAAGAAGGCGAGAAGAAAACAACTAACATGGAACGTTATGGTAGGTACATAACTTCTTATTTCTGTCTAGTGTAGCCACGTTATTGTACCTTGGGGAATAATAAAAAAAAAACTCTCTGAGTTCCTACTACTGAATTCATGTCTTCCACATAAAATATTTTCATAAAATTCTTCAGACGTCTACCCTCTTGGTTATATTTTCCCTTCTAGATTCCCCCAGGTACATCCTCACTGTTGCAAATCAAATTCCTGTCCTCACTTGCATGTGATATTTTTTGCTGAAAAGCTGATTATTTCTCCCAAAACTTTCTTAAGAGCCATAATTGCAGAGCTAATCTTGTCTCTTTCATTCCTTCTCACGAATGGATTAGGGATCCGTACTCAGATCCGAACCGGCCACATTTCTTCAGACTAGGAACCAAGTCTTGAGCTCCTCCCACTGCTCACAATGCCCTGCACTCTAACCAACCTCCTCAGATCTTGTTTGCCACCAGTGGAATCAGACATGGTCACCTGAGTCTTGAGCATTTTAGTAGCTTCCTGGGTATCGTCTACACAGATAAGTGCCCTTTTTTCTTTATTTCCTTGTCTTAAATTCCTCCCCTACCCTTTTTACAGTGTGCATGGGGTATTCTCTTTTGCCTTTTTGGCCCATTCTTTATCTAAAGTTTTTCCTGCTCTCTGAGTAGCCATTTTCTTCTGTTAGGCTCGCCTTCTACTTTCTCTTTCACTCTATATAAAAAAAAAAAAAACTCCTCCTTTTGTAGTGTTTTTCTGCCTGTCGAGTTTTTTCTGGGGTTTCCCTTATTGTGTGAGTATGTAACGTTTTTCCTTGGGTGATGGCTGACAAACCTTCTGGATTTAAACAGTGCTCAGAATGCGGATGTACGTTCCTGCATTCTGATGCACACTCTCTGTGTGTTTACTGCTTGGGTGCAGAGCATCTGTGGTTGGCCTGCTCTATTTGAGAAAGCTTTAACCCTACAGCACAGAAGGTTGATTTTGAAGGGCCTTTTGCCTGATTCCTCACCAGGGACTCAAATCCCCTTTCAGGGCCATGTGGGAGCCTCCAACTCCAAGAAGTACACTCATACATCTTCGAGGGTTTCTCTGGAGACACTTGCTAAGGTTGGGAGGTCCTTGGATCCGACTTCCTCGGATCACAAGCCTATTTTGGCTCCAGTGGATGTGAAGCTCTGGGTCCGTGGTGATCACCAGGTCATCTGATACTGCTGCCCCCTCTCTTTGGATGCTAAGCCTTCAGAGCCCACAGCAAGAGGCCCTACACCTGTGTTGGGCTTGAGTCAGCTCCACTCCCTGGTCTACAGCAAACTCCCTCCAGGCACTTCAGACCCCCCTCCATGGCTTCCTCCAGGTCTTCCTGGAGTCTTTCGGAAGTCGACATGGACAGGATGATCAGGAAGATCCTCAAGACTCAGATCCAGCTGGGGGTCTTCTCAGCTCCATTCCCTATGGATGCTGTGAGTCCCTCACTTCAAGTCCAGTCTCCTTCTCTGAACCGTCCTTCAGCTTTGGAGTCACAGAGTCATCCCAGTCAAGGGATCCGGGGTCAAGTGTATGGAGTCTGCCTTCCTACACTGCAATGCTTGCCTTGATTTCCTTGGTTCTGTTGTAGTCGTATCTTAGCAGTACTTGGAACCGAGAGATCTAAGGGGAGGGGGGCTGGCTCCTTTGTTATCGGAGCTGTCTCTTCCTCTCGGTGCTTCGGCGCTAGACAGTTTGGGACCAATTCTGCCAGGGACCTAGGCCACGGGATTCTGGCCATCTCTTCCTCTGTAGCCTCGGCTCTGGTGGAATTAGGGATGGATTCTCTAGGTACTTTGGCATTCCTAGTGGTAGAAAGGGCTTTCTCTATCCACAGGGATCTGTTCCCTTTGAGCCATGATCAGTCGTGCCGACTTCCTTTAGATCAAAGACATGAGCCTGTTATTCCTGTCTTGAGTCAGCCCATCCAGGCTAGTCTCCAAACACTTTCCCCAGAGGGAGCCCCTTTCTCTTCTGAGACCTCCCCAGAGCACCCCACAGAGGAGATCCCTCGTAAGAGGTTGTGCAAAAGGAGGCACATCGACTCCCCTTGGAGTCAGTCACCAAGGATAAGGAGTTTGATGAAGGGCGAGATCCCCCATATCACCACCAGACGACATCTCCTTCAGAGATATGTTAAAGGTTTTGTGGCAGATAGGTGGTTGGTCAGTCCAATCTCCCTCCTCTGAGGTGTCCTTACTTTTGGAGGCCTTCAGGACGGGCCCATCTACATCCTGGGTGGTTCCCCCGGAAGACGAGTTAGTGGATTTGGTGTCCAGCCAGGTCTGGAAGGAACTGGACTCAGTTGAACCAGTCCCCAAGTGCCCCAGCAAATTTTTGTCCTCCCCCAGGACAGACCTTATTGGAATAAGGGTATTCCAGTAGATGCCATGGTTGTGGTAGCAGCTACCAAAAAGAAGCTAGTGGAGCAGAGCTACACTGTCCATCTGCCAAGCAGGGAGGCCACCTTCTCACTGAGGGCGTTGAACTACCTAGCACATTTTACTCGCTTGCTGAGGGACCTGGTGAAGGAGCTATTAGACTCACTAGCAAAGACTATGTTGCTGGAGGACTTCAAGAAAGTCTCCCCCTGACTTGGATACTCTTTTGTCCTTGTTCAGTTCATCCATGAGGCTAATTTCCCATTCCACAGGAAGGTGCCTCTTGGGCAGCCAGCTCAGGCATGGCTATTTGGAGACAAGCCTTTATGATTTCATGGACCCCTTTAAGACATCCTTTGTTAACACCCCCTTCGATGGAACCTCACTCTTCGCTCCATCAGTCAAGGAGACCCAAACCAACAGCGAACAGGAATGGAAACCTTTGTCTGCCATCGGGGTCAAGTTCACCACTCCACAGTGCACCTTTTCTAGAAATTAGTGCAGTGGAAGGAAAACCTGGTTCTATAAATCCCAGGGGTCTTCCCAAGATCAACACAGGGATTCTTTCTCTAGGGGCAGAGGAGGACGTTTCAGTGGGAGACATTGCCCCAGAGGCAGGGGGGATCCGCAGTATCAGGCCTTGATAGACAATTTCAGTGTTCATGAAGCGCTTCCCAACTGCTCATTTCTGGAGGCAGTTGTGGGTCAGTTCTGTCTACACCCTACTGGCTAGACCAATATAACACAAAGCAAGTGGGTGCTAGAGATTATATGCAAGGGCTATGCTATCCCCTTTCAAAGTTATTTGGGGGGGGGGTCAAAGAGGCTCTCAGATGTTTCACCCAGTCAGAGGGAGTTCACAGTAGCAGAAAATCTAAGCCTACTACAAAAAAGAGTCATCCGAGAGGTCCCAGTCACACAAAGAGGATTTGGAACTTACTCTCACTTCTTTTTAGTGCCAAAGAAAACTTTGGATCTGAGATCCATACTGGATCTAAGCAAGTTAAATTTACTAGTAGAGATAGCAAAGCCCTGAATGGTGATGGTTCAGTCCATTCTTCTGCTGCTGCGAAAGGATGATTGGATGTGCTCTGTGGACTTACTATCACTTCAAAATAGACAGGTACTCCAGGAATCATCTGCACTTCCAGCTGGGAGCCATTCACTTTCAGTTGCGGGCTCTGCCCTTTGGACTCACCACAGCCCCCAAGGTGTTTACCAAATGCATGGCAGTAGTTGCAGCCCACCTCAGACTGCAGAGATTCCAGGTGTTCCCTTATTTGGATGACTGTCTCTTTACTGCCCCAACCAGGATCAGCTAATACAAGCCAAGGATTACTTCCCCAGATGGTGGGCAAGATTTAAGATTACTATAAATCTGGCAAAGTCAAATCTTTCCCCTGTGCAGACTTTAGAGTTCATCGGAGCTACTTTGGACACCGTCAGGTTGCTGCTGTTCCCCCCTCATCTCTTCCTAAGTTTGAGAGATCATGTAGTAATAGTGTTGAGTCTAGCTTCTCCCCTGACAAGGCTAATTCTCCAAGCTTTAGGTTCTATGGCAGCTACCATCCCATGAGTTCCTCTTGCAAGATATTTTATGCGAGTCTTTCAGTGGACTCTGGCTGCTCAGTGGTCTGTACTGTACTAGCCTCTGTCTGTTCCTATCAAGCTGACTCCTGTTTGCAGAAGGTATCTCCAATGGTGGCTTCTGTCAGATGACCTGACATTAGACAGACCTTTCCTTCCCCCACCCCAGTGACCATGGATGATTCCCAGTTGGGGTGGGAGGGCATTACAAGGGAAAGATGGTCCAAGGTACGTGGACACAAACACATACCAGATTGTATATCAATGTTGTGGAGATGAGAGCTGTTCTTCTCATGTTGCAAGCCTTTCAGGACATTCTCCCTTTAGGAAAGATTGCAATCTACACAGAAAACATGTCAGTGGTGTGGTACATCAACAAATAAGGAGGAACCTGCTCTTACTCACTGTGCAGAGAAGCCGTGTGAGTTGTAGAATGGGCTTTGTCTTCGAACCATTTTCTGCTTGCAACACACATACCAGGCAAATCCAACATCCTGGCAGACAAACTCACCAGATCCATTCTCACCCCTTATGAGTGGTCCCTCAATCAATCAGAAGTGGACTTAATATTCAGCCATTCAGGCCACCCTTGCTGTGACCTATTTGCATCCCCCCAGAACAATAAATCCAGCAACTACTTCACTGTGATCCCCCCTCCCAGGGAGTCCCTGAGGGATGCTCTGGCTCATGATTGGCCCCCAATCTCCTCTATGCTTATCCCCCACTGCCTTTGATTCCAAAGTTTCTCCAGAAAATAAAGCATCTGAAGTCTTTGGTAATCCTCATTGCCCCCTTCTGGCCTTGTCAGATGTGGTTCCCCTTCCTGTGGTCACAGCTGATGTATCCTCTGTGGATTCTGGAACACAAATAGGATCTCTGCTTTCACCCCATAGAGAGTTATCACCCCAATCTGATGTCTCTCAAATTAACTGCTTAGTTTCTCCACTTCTAGTGATCATTCAAAGGTCCAGGCTTGCTTCCCTACTCTGAGACATTATTTTAGTCTCTCAAAAAACAGCTACTAAAAAAGTTTATAGTAGCAAATGGAAGAGATTTGTCTTCTGGGCTTGCAAAGAAAACATTGATCCTTTTTCAGCACCTATTTCTGATGTTCTGCATTTTCTTGTGTCTCTTTTCAAAGAAGGATCTAGTTTTTCCACCATCAAACTCCAGTTAGCTGCTATCTCTAATTTTCATTCTGGCGACACATTCTCAACTGCCCTTCAGTTTCCAGACTATGCAAGGCCTTCTTGAAAGGGGTCTTTCTCTTCTGGTCTCTGCTAAAGGATCTCTCTCCACCATGGGAACTCTGTGTGGTTTTGCATAGCTTAACTCAAAAACCCTTTGAATCAGCGGGTGACTGTGACCTAAAGTTTCTTTCATGGAAAAACAGTTCTTCTCATTATCATCACCTTAGCTAAGAGAAAATCAGAAATTCTAGCCTTGTACAAACCCTTCCTTTATGTCCAAGATAGCTACAGAGGCAATCATAACCAGACTGTCCAACTACCGATCTTTTTCCCTAATTTCTCTAATGATGGAGAGTGATTGTTGCTTTTATTAGATGTTAACAGACAGTTACATTTTTACTTGCACAGGACTAAGCCCTTTCAAAAGTCAGATCAGTTATTTGTTTCCTTCTCTGCTAGCCGTCTAGGTCAGACAGTTTCAAAGGTTACTCTCGCCAAGTGGATTGCAGACTGTATTTCCTTAATTTATAACAAAAGTGGATTGCAGCTACCTCATCCTCCTAAGGCCCACTGCACCAAGTCCATGTCCGCCTCATCTGCATTTTCTTCCAGAACCTCATTAGATGATATTTGTGCTGCAGCCACTTGGTCTAAGGCTTACACGCTTGTATCGCATTATAAATTGGATCTTGTCTCATAGAGCAGGGCTTCATACGGTCTGGCTGTGCTCTAGCACAACCTTCCTTGAGACCACCCAGGAACTGTACACCTCGGGATTCTACCTATTTGTGTGGAGGAATGAAAGAGAACATCAGAGTTGTTACTTATGTAATTACCATAACTTGGTATCTGTGTTGTCTGCTTTCGTTCCTCCTTATCTTCCCACCCAGCCATTCCCTTTCCTGGCACTCTAGAAGACCTGGAGAGAATTATTTTTTGGAAACTGTAGTTCCTGGTTTTATTGAGCCTCTGGTTATGGAGAGACACACACACACACACACACACACACACACACACACACACATATATAAAACTGTATGTTTTAAAATTCCTTCTGTCTTTTTGCTGTCTATTATATGTGGGCAGCAAACTCGATTTGAGAAAGTTGGTTAGAGTGCAGAGAATTGTGGGTAGTGGGAAGAGCTTGAGACTTGGATCCTAGTCTGAAGAAACCTGGTCGAGTCGAATCCATAACCCATTCATGAGGAGGAATGAAAGAAGACAACACAGATACAAAGTTATGGTAAGTACATAACTAATAATTTTAGGTAAACACAAATACATGCCAGCCTAATTCTTTTCCCATGACAGTATTCCCTTACTACCACAAATCTTCCATTATTATCTTTTCCCCTGTTCTATAGCTGTTTGAGTACTTCTGTCATTTAGTATAAGTACTTTCTCTGATATGAGTATCTCTGTCATTTAGTATAAGTACTTTCTCTGATACTCTGCTGAATATCCACTGCAAAATCTTTTTCTTAATCAAATTCATATGTTCACTTTTTCCAAATGTGTTTCCTGTAGCATTGCTATTTACCTCTGCATTTCTTAATATAATTCAGTTTCCTTTTGTCTATACCAGTGAGACCATTCACATTCCAGAATAATAATGGATAGTGTAGCCTTTATAAGTTATTATTCACACGCACACACATATATATATATATATATATATATATATATATATATATATATATACGCACACGTACAAAAAACATTTTTTAAATATCTATTTCCAGCTTTTGTGTTACATGCGCTCACTAATGTTTGACAAGTTGATCTTTTATGTAGTTCTTTTATTCTCCATTTGAATCTGTGCCACATTTTACAAGACTTTTTGTTTTAATGAAAACCTCCAAACAAAGAACCAAATACACCTCCAGAATACCCAAATAACCTATTAACTTAAAACAAACACACACCACTATATACATCTTCACTAATGCAGTTTAACCCCCCTGGTAGGAACAGTCGTCCCAGATCAACAGCTGCACACATACAGGCATTACCTCACCTAAAATGAAGGTTACTCATGCTGTGATGCATGTTAAAGCCTGTGCTGCTATTTGCACTAATTACTGTCTTTTCTTGTATTATCTGTATTCCCCTCCCAAATGTGAAAACAGTTTGTATGCTTTCAGAAAACATTAAATTTTAGCCTTGAAAACTCATACTGTGCACCTGTTTGCTAAAGGAAATATTTTCATTACATGCAGTTTATCTTATTTACTTGCGTGCACTAAAAAATATTATTAGATTAAGCCAAGGGCCTTAATCCAGACATTCACCTATGCAAAAGGCAGTGAAAACATAACTCTTCATATAGTATGGTCTGTGCACTTTTACTCCCCATGCCCTACCTCAGCCACTCAAGATTATAGCCCATTAACTTAAACATGGTTTAGTTCAGCCTCTCCTGTCTTTTTACATTATAATGCCTATACTTCTTAAAATTAAAATAAATAAACAAAAGCACTTGTTTACTTAAGTATCTTTGTCACATACACCAACTCATAAATCATAAATCAACTAATGCTGTACTGTATATTTTGTAATTTTTGTTATGAAATGTTTTGGCCAAATACTGCTAGAGACAAAAATAGTTTTACTTTGCGTTACCTTTTTCTTCCCTTCCCCTTGGTGTCCTTCCAAACATTAATGACATGAAGTGGGGCATATGCTTTTTATTCCCCCACAATTTTAATAAAGTCAACAAAAGTCCAGTTTTATCCACTTTTTTTTCTATAGCAACATTTCACAAACATCATTGATGCTTTATAATCCCACATTTATTCACTAATTTCAGTGCTGCTGGTCTTCATGTTCAACTCCATCTCCGAACGCCAGACTCCTGTTCAAGTCCAATGTACACCCCATCCATTTGGTCAGTTCCTGTGCTTTTTCTTTCTCTCAAGCATTTTGTTTTGGAAGATTTGAAAAGGTTTCACTGTCAGAGTGTGTTTGAGTATTATTATCAAACGAATTAGAAGCACAGTTCTCTTCTGTTTGGTGGCTCACTTCTTGTTGGACAAACTTATTTCCTCGTTAGGCTGTTCTGCATCAAAAGTTACTTTGATTATTCTAGAAGAAATATTCTGAAGACGTGGGTGCATTAGCTTGAAAGTCACACCTGCTTCTTGACATTCCCTGATTGCTGGGATAAATTTGCTTCGCTTCTGCTTGGTGTACAATAAATTATCACTTTCCATAAACATGCTGCTGTTTTTTTATTTTTTAATACTTTACCCTTCTCTCACAGTTTAGTCAAGATCAGCTCATTCTGTTGGTATGATTACATCTTCACTAATGCAGGTGTTGGCTGATTTCTCATGGCCAGGTTTGAAGCATACACATAATGTGCCTTTTCATTTAACAGCTCCTGCTGTGGAATACCAGTCCAGGTCCTTATCTATGCTTTCATAAAATTAATATAGTCTCTTCCTTCCAGTTTCTCTGGTACAACAGAAAGTCTCAAATTTTCCTTGTGCTCTTTGACCTCTAGCTGTACCATTTTTTGAAACATCTCTTCCTAAGTGGTCTCATATTCAGCCAGATATTTCTTCATTCTGAGCTCTAATTTTTGCAGCTTCATCAATTCATCTGAATAGTGGTTTAAAACTTCCTCCATTTTTTTCAGACTTTTGTTATTTGAGTCAATATATTCCTTCGATGTTTCATTTATTTTAATCAGCTCTGAGTACATTTGATTTATTTTTTTCCTTTAGATTACTGGAAACTATGTTTTGCACCAACACTGGAGCTTGAACTCCTTTTTGCTGAACAGGTGCAGGATTTTTCCTGGTCAGTGTTTTATCTTCGCCTTTTATAGTCAATTTTCTTTCAGGATCTCCAAGTGTCTTCTTTTCTGGCATCCAGACAGTATACTTACTAGATGGTAACTGTATTTACTAAACCTGGAGTTACTAGGCCTTAACCTTCAGTTTCTTGTTTCATAGTGGGAGAGCTGAAATGAAGCTGTTGATCAGTGTGCAGCCATTTTGGATGCTCAGGTAATCAATCTATTGAGTACAAATAACTTGAGAGTAGAAGGTAATACATTGGGATGAGGCTAAGCAAGAGTTTGGAGTGCAGGCTAGTGACTGCCTTCCATATCAGGTGTTGATAGCGAGAGTATAGGCAAATAGAAAAGAATAGAAGTTTTAAATGAAAATATAATAAAATATTGGAGATATGATAGTGATTAGAGAGTAAAATGAGAACATATTTGTTTGAGTATGTAACTCTGGTCATGTTTCTAGTTGAGATTAGAGCAGTCATTGCTGTTGTAAGTCGAGGAGGGTTAATAGGGCATATGAAATATTGCATGATAACTATACAAGTCAGTAAGAGGAGGTTATAAAAGATTGGAAAAGACAACAGAATGGAAAGTTACAAAGGAACAGTTGGAAGAAATTTGTAGGCCTCTCAGGTATGCATCAAAGTCCATACAATTTAGGATTTTGGCATGAAAGTGTATGCATCGGTATTTTACACCCCACATAGACTTCAAAGGATTTTTCCTTGATAATATAGAAAATATTGGAGATATGATAGTGATTAGAGAGTAAAATGAGAACATTTTTGTTTGAGTATGTAACAGAGTGGCAGATTTTTACTATTATATGTTAGTGATTAGAGAGTAAAATGAAAACATTTTTGCTTCAGTATGTAACAGAGTGGCAGATTTATTCTACAGTGTTCTTTAACAGAAGGGGGAACAAATGGTAGTAATAAAGCAAATGATTTTTGAGCTGGTATGTAGGATCTGAATTGCCTACACATAGTAAGGCATTAGTACAGGTATGCTCTGGCCTTGGTTGCTCAAGCATGTCAGGTTATCTCTGCCCTTACTGACTCTGATGGCAAATTCTTTGCCATATCTTTTTTAGATTCTACTTCTCAAGTGGCTTGCCACTCTGTTAAGTGTAGCTATGATGCTGCTGATGCCTCTTCTAGGATGGCAGCTTTTGATTCCATCATGAGGTATTATTCTTGGCTTCATCTCCAGTCTCTTCCTGTGGACATTAAGGCCAAGTTATTCATTGCTCCTTTGGATAATACTCATCTCTTTGGGACTGCTGCTGCTGACATGATCAAGTCACTTCAAGAGAAAGGCAAAGCCTTGTAAGACCTTAAACATATTTTTGTCTCTCCTATCCCTACGTTCCAGCGGAAGTATCCTCCTAGGTCTGCTTTTATTCACAGGCAAGCCTGCCAGACCTTTGAGTGCAGGAAGGGTGGGAGGCGGGCCACCTCTCCTAAGGCTTGTCAGATTTCTCTGGCCCAGAAGCCTCTTTTATCTGATAAGCCTGCGTTTCTTTGACAGTTCACCCACTTGCCTTTAGACCAGGTTCCTTTGTCCCATTGGTTCTCCTTTGTGTTCCAAATTGGTGTTTCATCACTTCAGACTCTTGGATTCTTTCTATCATCTGTTAGGTGACTTCATGGTATGGAAATTTCTCCCTCCTTTTTCTGGATTCCTCAACCTCCTCTAGAGCAACTTTTTCATTTCCTGGAGGTGCTAGGGTCCCTGTTAAACCAAGGGACCATTAGACCTGTCCCCCTTCCCAAGCAGGAAGGTTTATTTATTCACAGATGTTCCTGGTTCCTCGAAAGGAGGTGGACACTTAGAGGTCTATTTTGGATCTCTCCAGACTCCGCACCTTTCTCAAGATCCATTCTTTTTGGATACTTACTCTTTAAACTCTATTTCCTGTTTTATTACCCCAGGCTTTTCTGATGTCCTTGGATATGAAAGATGCTTACCTTCATGTCCATAGTCACCCTGTCTTCGGGACATTTTTTATGTTAGACAGGGATCCAGGGAAGTAAATATTGTGGGAAGAAATGGCCAGGGAATTGTTTTGGCTAGGCTTGTATAGGTCCTAGGGCCGATAGCCTAGTACCAACCTATGAACCTGGGTTTCTCTGTGTCTTCCTTTCAATTTCAATTCTCTACTTTACCGTTTGGCCTCTGTACTGCCCCAAGGGTATTCATAAAATGTCTAGGTCCTGTGATCGTCTTCTAAAGGCTTCAAGGAATTCAGATTTTTCCTTATCTAGATGAGCTATTGCTTCAGGCACCTTCTCCCAACTGATAGTTGCAGGACCTGGAGTTCACCATCTCTCTCCTTCAAAGTCTGGGATTTACTATTAATTTCCAAAAGTTCATCCTGACTCCTTCTCAGGATCATGTGTATCTGGTGTGAAGGATTCGGATGGTGCCAATATTGACCTGTCTTCTTCCTCAAAAGGTATTGTCGTTGACCGCCTTCTTTCAGCCTCTTGTTCCTCTGACAGCCATGCCAGCCAGGGGGTTTATTCAGGCCCTGGGATTCATGGCCTCTTCTATTTGGTTGCTTTCTCTTGCCAGACTGTATATGCAGAAGCTTCAGTGGTACCACAAGTCAGTTTGGCTGCAGCATCGTCACACCATGAATTTCAGTGTACCTCTCCTTCCCTGTCTCAAGAAGGAATTCAAGTGGTGGATTCAACTGTTCTCTCTCAACCCAGGCTGGCCCTTTCAGCCTCCAGCCCCTTCTCAAGAGCTGTTCACCAATGCCTTGGTCATGGGGTGGGGGACATCTTTTGGTCACCTGAATTCCCAGGTCTTTGGCCGCCCCATCAGAAGTCAGATAATTTCAACATGAAAGAGATGAGGGCTCTGATCCTGGCTGTTCAGGCTTTTCACCCCATGTTCTGTCTGGGCCCCTTGAAGGTGTACACAGACAACACTGCAGTGATGTGTTATGTCAACTAGCCAGGGGGTGCAAAATCTTGCCTCCTCTGTAGGATGGTGCTTCAGGCTTGGGAAGTGGCTTTCAGTTATCAGTTAACTCTTCAGGCAGTATGCATTCCTTCAGTGCACAATCTTGTGGCAGATTCAAAACACAGGCTCATGAATGGATGCTTCACAGAGACATGTTTCTTGACATTGTCCATCGGTGGGATACTCATCTGGTTGATCTTTTTGCCTCGCCTCTGACTAGGCAGCTTCCTTTCTTCTGCTGTAGAGTGCCATGCAGTCTGGCCTGGAAAATGGACACCCTTTCCTTTCCTTTCCTTGGAAGGGTATGCTTCTTTATACTTTCGCTCCTTTTTCTCTACTTCCAAGAGTCCTGCAGAAGATTCATCTGGACTCCCCAAAAATCTTGCTAGTGACTCCCTTTTGGCCAAGACAGCACTTGTTCCTCTCTTAATGTATTTGGCCAGTGCAATCATCACAAGTTACCCCACTGATGAGATCTCCTC
The DNA here is from genome assembly GCF_019279795.1 of Protopterus annectens. Taxonomy (NCBI): domain Eukaryota; kingdom Metazoa; phylum Chordata; order Ceratodontiformes; family Protopteridae; genus Protopterus; species Protopterus annectens. The sequence goes on from NC_056729.1 coordinate 1,480,656,140, forward strand.
ACACAGGACAAGGGGTCTGTCATCCATCCCCACTTGTCCACTCTACAACTGACATTGTGAGTGATAGGGTTTTGATCCCTTTCACGCACCTCTTTTCTGAGAATGTGCTCAGGGTGTTACAGGAAGCAAAGAGACACTCAAGCAGAAAATCTTATGTGCCCAAATGGAAAAGATTTTCAGTCTGGTGCCAATCATCTTAACCAGGACCCTTTTTCAGTGGGATTCCCTTTGGTCATCTCTTATTTGTGTGAGTTGCTCCATTCTGGCTTGGCCTGTTCTTCTGTGAAGGCCCATTTGTCAGCCATATCTGCTTGCTTGCCCTTGAATTCTCCTTTGACTTCTCGTTTTGAGGTCAAGCAATTTCTTAACGGCATTTTGCATAGTAGGCTTCCAAAGAAGCTTATTCCTCCTTGGAAGACTATTTTGTTGCTGGCTCTTACTTCTGCTCAGAGGGCTTCTGAGCTCCAGGCCCTTATGGCCATTCCTCCTTTTTTTGTTTTTTTTCACAGTGACAGGGTATCCCTTTGTACTAATCCTTCTTTTATGCCCAAGATAGTCAATGAGTTGTCCTTGAATCAGTCGGTACAACTCCCTTCCTTTTTCCCTTCTCCTCCGTCTGCCAGTGAGAGAGAGCTCTGCATACCTTGGATTTCAGCAGACAGCTCAGGTACTATTTTGATAAAACTAGGACTATTCATAAGTCTTATTAGCTTTTTGTTTTCTTTTATCCCAGGTCTTTGGGTTTGGCTATATCTAAGCAAACCATCTCTTCTTAGATATCTAAGGCCATTTCCTTCTGTTATTCTTTTCATGGCAAATCTCTGATTCTGTTAGAACTCATTCCACTAGGGCTGTTGCCTTCTTCAAGGGGTTGGACACCATTCCATCCTTGAAGCTGCTACTAGGTCTTCAGTGCATACCTTTACTAAGAATTATAAGTTGGATATGGTTTCTAGGGCCAGAGCAGGTTTTGCTGAAGCCATTTTATGTGAGTTTGTTGAGGGATCCTCACAGCCTTCCACTTCCCATTCTGTTTCTTGAGCTTTTTTTTTTTACTGTCCCTTCTGTAATGAATATTGCAACAGTGATATCGAAGGACATAGTACAGTTGTGTAAGATCTTACCATAACAGTAGATGTCCTTCTCTTCACTGTTGCAGTATTATCTCCCTCCCTCCAACCCTCTCTTGTTTATTCTACATTTTTTCCTTCTGGATGTGCATGGACTACTTTGCCCTATGTTGACTGTTCTCTCTTGGGGAAATTCAGTTCTAGGTAGTTGTGTTCTCAGATCCCTTTTATGCCCTACTTTCTGTGTGGGAGCATAAATGTGACGTACAGTGCAAATAAGATCTCTTTTAAGCTTATTTAAACTAGCCAAGTGACAGTCTGCCCAGGATGGGACAGCTCTTCTGTAATGAATACTGCAACAGTGAAGATAAGGACATTACTGTTATGGTAAGAATTTACACAACTGTACTTTCACCCCTGTACTTCCAAAGAAATTTCATGTACTACAAGCTGTATCTTTAAATGCTGTTGATGGTTTCTTTATACGGCAATGACATTTACTTTCATAGTCTTTTCTCTGGCTATAGACTACACGTTAATTTTTCCTCCTGTTCTTTTGACAACTTCATGGATGTTTAACATGCCAAAAGTGCTTAATAGGTTCATAGGTTTATAGGATTTTACTAGGCTGTTGACCCGAGGGTCTTTACAAGTCTAGCTGTTAAATCCCAATATTATACTAGATGAGAGATATCTTCTATGCCCAAGGTTTTTCTAGCAAGGCGTACCCATCTCCAGGAGAGAAGTTGGGGCAATCCCCAGCAGAAGTTTATGGTTTCCCATGCTGTTGTCCAGGTTGCTCTTAAACAGGGTCATAGAGGTGCTCTGCTTGATATGGATTGGAAGCCTATTGCAGAGGAGTGGCAACCTCTAAGAGATGTATCTGTCTCTCCAGCAGGTCCTGTTTATGTAGCAGGCTAGATTGATGTCTTTGGAATGGGTGAAGCTAATCCAATTTGACTTAGGGATGTGCAGCATTTCCATTAGATTTGGGTCAGAGTTAGCACTGTAAACCAGACGTGAGTACAGTCACAGTGACTTCAGTCTGTCCGTATAAGACATGTGCTGGAGACCCTGAATTTTCTTAGTTAGAAATCTCTGAGGTCTCTCAAGTTGCTGCAGGTGTCTGGTACGGTACATACCAAAGAGAGCATTGTATTCAATAATATGCCCGATGAGGGATGAATACAGGGGAGTTATAACCTCTTTTGCTTTTGAGGCGATGCCTTTGCTAATCAGTTGTGGGACATACAATGCCTTCCTCACCACAGTAGACACATGGTTGTCAAAGTTGAGGTCACAGTTAACTTGTGTCCCCAGGTCTCTCACTACTGAATTGGTACTTAGGGTATTATTGTTTATTTTTATAATCAGCAGACACATTGTTTTTACCAAAAGAAATGAGAATGCATTTTTTAGCATTTAGTTTTAAGACCATGGCTTTTTCACCAATTATTAAAGTCCCTTTTGAAGTACACTGACATTGCTTGGAGATTCGATGATAGCACCCAGTTTGCAGTCATCCACAAACTTGGTTAGCCACAGCCCCACCATTTTGGCCTGGACTTTTGAGAAGTATATGCCAAACAAGAGGTGGCCCAGCACTGATATTTATGGGAACCCACTGGTGCAGGTCTGCTGGTAGAGGTAAAGTCTCCCACTTTGACTGAGTGTTGTCAATCTGTGAGCCAGTCTGCAACCCACCTGACAACAAAGGGGTTGATATTCAGCTGGGTTAGTTTGTCAATGATGCCCGAATGTGGGCTAGTGTCAGAGGCCTTGGCCAAGTCAAGATAGGCTGTGTCCATGGCTTTGCCCTTGTCTATGGCTCTGGTCATGCTCTCGAAGACATCCACCAGGTTTAGCAGGCATGACCTGCTCTTGACAAAACTGAACTGAGACAGATCCACGGTTTGGAGGTCACATGTATACTTATTTATGAGGTACATGATGATTTGCTCCATTGCCTTACAGATGAAGCTGGTTAAACTTATGGGTCTATAGTTACCTGGGTCTGTTGCCTAGCCACTGTTGTGGAGGGGAATATCAGTTGCTGTTTTCCATTCAGTGGAGACAAATCCAGTACTCAGGCTGTGGTTGAATAGAGTAGCTAGCTCTTGTTTTAGAACATTAAGAACGTAGCCCAGATTGCCATCTGATCCCATGGAGGCTGTGTTTTTAGCCTTGGAGAGAGTGTTGATGACTTTCTCTTTGGAGATGCAGGGAGGAGGAGATGATAAAGACATGGTTTGTGGTATGCTTGGGGGGAATAGGTGGGTGAAATTTTCGCCAAACCTGTCTGCTAGCAGGTTTGCAATTTCCACAGGGTCAGTGTGTGTGATGGCATCCACAATTAGTTCAGCACACATCTGAGTCCAACCTTTTAGGTTATAGATGTAGCTGAAGAAAGCCTTATGGTTATTCTTGGCTATAGTTGCTGAATTTTTCTCTTAGTTGCTCTTTGAAGATTTTATGAGTTGTTTTATTTGCCTGTTTAGGCTGAGAAAGGTGCTCTTCCATTTCTGGGATCTCACTTTGGCATTTTTAGACAGCAGCTTCTTTCGCTTATTGTATAATTTATTAATGCTAGACGTCCACCACAATGGTTTGCTTTTGCTTGAGGATCTTGCTTTACTCCTATCTGGCACAGCTGCGTCTAGATGTTTCTGTAGATGTTTATACAGAGCATCAGTGTATACCTTAGTATAGCTGTCAGTGCCATCAGTGGAAACTGGAGTTTGGAAGTTGGTTACACCTTTCCTTAGGAGGTTATAGTTAGCTTTGGAGATGTTTTTTATTAGCCTGAATTCTCCTTTGGGGGGGGGGGGTTCTGGTGCTATTGCTACTTCAAAAATGACTGATTTATAGTCAGATTTAACCAGTGCGGGCCTTACACATTAGGTGTTGCATTGGTCACAGATATTGATGACAACCAGGTCTAGAATACTGGACACCCTTGTGGGGTGGTGCACTGATTGTTCCAGGACATTTGAGTTAATAAAATCCAGGAATTTGTGTGCGAGTGAGTTTGGGCTCATATAAGTTTCCCAGTTAATGGAAGGATAGTTGAAGTCACCCATGACTAGGGTGTTAGGTTGTACCTTAATTTTCCCAAGTAGGTCTAAATAAGCTGTTTGGGCATCTTGGTTCATGAAAGGGACCCGTAACTGACAATGACCTGAAAGTGGGGGGGGGGTCTTACACACTGTAATTTGGACTTGCAGTACCTCCATAGAGTTTTGTTGTCTAACCAGTCTAGAGGTGTAATTATCTTTAATGAAGACAGATACATCACCTCCTTTAGTTCTCACACTGAAAGTGTGGAAGGCATTATAGGCTTGCAAGGCCGGGATACTTCCCGCTTCCTTGAGCCAGGTTTCTGTGACTGCACAGATGTCAGTGTCTTCCGGGGAGAGGAGTGCTTCCAGACAGTGCAGTTTCTGATTTAAACTCCTAGGGTTTAGCAGCATGACCTTTAGTTTCTTTATGTTTGATATTTTCACTTTGGGAATGTTGTTGTTGTGACCTTGCCTAAAAAAGGCATTATGGGGAGGTAAGTGCCTTAGTGAGCAACCAAAAGCCTAGAGGTGCCAGGTGAAGACCATCTCTGGCAAGGCAGCATGGTCTATCCACCATATCACCCCTGTCTGACAAGAACTGGATCCTCTTAGAATGACACCAGAAATGTAGCCAATTACAGCTGCATCTATATGTTTCTGTAGATGTTTATACAGGGCATCAGTGTATACCTTAGTATAGCTGTTAATGCCATCAGTGGAAATTGCAGTTATTTTTAGTTTACATTTTAGTATAATTCCAGGTGAGGGTAAAATGCTGCTCAAAGCTAGGGATGTACCAGCCTGAGACACATATTCTGAGAGCTCAGTCATATCTCTCTTCACATAGTCCAGAGTAGTACATCTCAAGTCGTTCATACCAACATGAACTATGACGGAGTAATAACAGTACTCGTTGAGAGACTTGAGTGCATGTGCGACCAGGTGAATCCTTGCACCAGACAGGCGGCTGACCATAATTTTCTCCTTGTTCAACCTTGTGAGTGGGACGTCTGTATGTCTCACTGTAGCGTCACCTATAACTAAAACATTTGGAATAGTAGTGCATTGCCTTAAGTGCTTATTTGGTGAGACACAGGTGTTAGTGTTTCTATGTGTATTGGGTGCTTTGGGTGTTGTGTTAGGTGTAGCATGTTTGTATTTCGGAGGTATCTGCTGTTTAGGTAGGTTTCTGGAGAGTAGCACTGCATATAAAGGGTTATGTGTTTTGTGCGTATTACAAAAAGACATTGTGGTGTGTGAACTCACAACCTGTTTAGTACTGCTGTTCTGGGTGCAAGAGAGTAGTGATTCCAGATTCATAGTGTAGGAGGGTCTCTCGCAAAATTTACTTGAGTGATTTAGTAGTAAGGGGTTGTCAGTGTACATGAGGCAATCGCTACACTGTCTCAAAAAACATGTCCACCAGGCTGGCAGAAGAAACACAGGGAAACTGACAGTTCATAATCCAAGGTTTGAACCTGGTCTCTGAGCAGATAAGGAGGAAAAAGATGGGGTTGCCAGGCAGGGAACTATTTTAGCATGACTAACTTATGGGGTGTGCAGTAGGAGGTCTATAAAAGAGGGGATCTATAGGGTTTGATGTTGATAGGTAAGGACCAGATGACATCCCGGCTAGATATTACATGAACTACAAAATTAACTGGCACCTCATCTAAGTGTCATGTTTAATCATAGCCTCACCTCAGGCTTTGTGCCCACTGAGTGGTGCACAGCTACAGTTACCCCACTCCACAAGGGGGGATCCACCTTTGATCCCGGGAACTACCGCCCCATCAGTCTGACGAGCCTGATCTGCAAGGCCATGGAACGTATTATCACGGAACTTATAAACAAAGACATTGGCAACCTTCAAACACTGGACCCCACCCAGTTTTTATTCGTGAAGGGCCAATCTTGTCTCTTGAACCTGATTGACTTCTTTGAATCAGTCTCCAAAGCCGTGGATGAGGGTAAGGCGGTCCACATAGCCTGTCTGGATCTTGCCAAGGCCTTTGTCACCATCCCCCACTCTGGAATCATAGATAGACTTACTAAGCTGAGCATTCATCCCTATGTCACTCGATGGGTTGCCAACTGGCTTACTGACAGAACATACACTGTAAAAGTAGCCGACTACCAAATCCAGCTCCAGACAAGTGGAGTACCTCAGGGTTCAGTCCTGGGACCGCTCTTGTTTGGCATCTACTTCTCTGAAGTACAGGCCAACACTAAGGGAGTCTGGCTAACAAAGTTCGCAGATGACTGCAAACTGGGAGCCATTATTGAATCCCCAAATGATGTGGATACTCTACAAAAGGGCCTTACAGAAACAGATGCTTGGTGCCAGAGCCATGGGCTCAAGCTCACTGCCAAGAAATGTATAGTTATCCCCTTTGGGAAAAAAACATGTACCCATGAATTACCACATAGGTTGCAGTATACTAAACACCGAAAGTGTGATAAGAGACTTAGGGACACAGGTGGACAGTGGTCTCACCGTCGATAACCACATTTCCACAACAGTCAGGAAATCCTTCTATGTGGCACACCTCATCACTAAGGGCTTTTCATCCAGAAAAAAGGAGGTCATTGTCCCACTGTACTCATCCCTCATTAGACCCATTATAGAATACAGTGCCCTGTTTGGTATGTACCTCTCAAGACATGTGCAACAACTGGAAAGGCCACAGAAATACCTCACTAAAAGAAACATAGACCTAAAGCAGATGCCCTAAGTTGACCACCTTAAAAAACTCTAGCTGTACTCTGTCGCATATCATCTACTCAGAGGCGATCTCTGCTTAACATACAAGGTCATGTCAAACCCAGAGCTGTTGGAAATTCTACACCTAAAGAAATCCCAATCCCTCAGTGTCACACGCTCCAGGGATCTAAACCTTGTCAACACAATAAACAAAACATGCCGGAGGGATAGGTTCCTGACCCAGAGACTCCCCAGACTCTGGAATAGACTACCCATACATGTCAAGAAGAGCACCTCTTGGCCCTCTTCAAAAGGAACCTTGGCAATTGGATGGGAGAAAGGAAATTCACCCTAGGGATCACGTCAGTCGCCCTGCTAGACAGGGGTCCAGGGAAGTAAATAGTGTGAGAAGAAATAGCCAGGGAATTGTTATGGGTAGGCTTTTATAGGCCCTAGGGCCGATAGCCTAGTAGCAATCTATGAACCTAAGAGGTAAAGTCTCTGTGGGATGGTTCACTGAACAGCTGAGAACTATTCAAGAACTGCTCTGCTAGACAGCAGCCGCTTCTAAGGGAAAGTACTTCTATTGGCTATATTATTTTATAGTTTTCTGTTACATTTTAAATTTGCATTATTTGATATCCATTTTAAGCGTCAAGTAAATTATTGAAGAAACTGGACATTTACTTCAGTAACATTATTTAAAGCTTTAATATCTAAGGTCTTAGATATTTTGCAAGTAATTATGACTTATTCAGCCCGTTTTGCTTTGCATACACAGAAAAGTTGAGCAGAGGCACACTACTTATTGCCATTGGGATCCTGAGTTTCTTACTCATTTTACTGATGTTACTAAGAACTAAGGAGTTGGGTGGCATGCTAAAAGCAAAGGTCACTACTCAATCTTAGGCCATGGTGGCATTTGATCTTGTTTATTCTGTGCTTATGGCCCTTGCTTTAATGCTTCAGTAAGCAAACAAAAAGGCTTCTGTAATTTAAGAGAGAAGTTGTAAACACTTAGTTACTAAACTCCTTGGAAACTAGAGATAGGTGCAGACCTGAAGGACAGAATGTAATGAGACTTTTTTTTTAAATACACACTTAATGGTTTAATTTTATTTTGTATAAATCACAGGCTTTTGTATCAACTTACGTCAGCATTTTCAGCAGAGCTCTTCTGTTTTGTACCTGCTTTCAGTATCCCTGAAGACAGTAGTGTGCTTTGATTATAGTTTCCAAACGTAGGAGGTATAGTAGGTGGGTTTACTCAAATACTAAAGTAGTTCAAGACAAAGACTTATTACAAACTGTCTGTGTGCTGTAATGTGTATTTCTCCCACACATTTAATTACAGCTACTTTAGCAAGTTCATGTCATTTTCCACATGACCAGGCGTGGGTTAACATGACCTAATCCTGCAGATTTCCCCTGCTCAGTGTATGCAGGACAAGGTACAGATGAATGCATTTCCAAAGAGGATAAAGCCACTGTTCCTGATTACCACAAACATAAAACTTAAGAGTCGGGCAACTCAGAATATAGCAGCATTCATAGGGCTGAGGAGCACCGAAGAGTGAATTACGTAACTGCAGATTTTATTATTAACTAAGAATAGGTTACAAAAAGAAAAGCTGAAACTGAATGCAAGAAAATAATAAGTGGGGTGCCTTTGCATGGGAATCCATAAACCTGAATACAGTCTACAGAATTTTTTAATTAATATGTTTATCAGGTAGGTTCACTGGGCAGTGGTGTATTTTTACAGATGTGACCCAAGTCCACTGTCAAGTTAAATGACTTGTTCATTAGTTAGCTAGTGTACAGATGGAAATTACACCATATATGATATATTTGACAAGGTAATTTAATTTGCTCTGTTTGTTTCCCTCATGTCTTTCATCTGCCCCTTCCCCTAGCCTATAACCAATTGTAGTCTGTCTTTAAGGAATAGAGAGGTTTAATAGTCTGCAACCACATCAGGTGATCTAATGAATTTAGTCTGTACATTTTCCACAAAACAAAACAAAAAAAAAAATGCTTTCTGATGTCCAGATTGAAATTTGTACCATCATTCTGTGTAGTGACTTGTGCACTCAAGTGTCAGCATCAGTGACGCAAAAGGTAGCACACTCACCTTTGTTGCATAAAGTTGTGGGTTCTCTTCCCACACCAGGTAGACGTATTATTGACACTGCAGTGCAGCATAAGGAGTGTGATATACTCCCGAGTCTGTTGTATTTCGGATGAGATGTGAAATTGAGGTTCCATCTGCCTGAGTTGGTGGTAGCTCAGGTGGATGTATAAGATCCCATGATACCTATGGAAAAGAACAGGAGTTCCCTGATGCCCTGGCCAAATTTTCCTTTGGGGCACTCCTGGAAAAAGAGGCTACTAGCCTAGTAAGACTAACCTGGTCAACAAAAGTATAAATGAGTAAATCATATCCGGCCTGTATCACTCATTCTTTGGTGAAAACAAATTTAGTTGCTCTGACCTCCCCTCATTCCTCTGATCTTCTTCCGAGAAAGTCACTGTAAAAGTGAAATAATGGCATTTGGATTACTTTCACACTTTCCCTTCTATATGCCAGGCAGCTTTTATTTAAACAGTCTCTCTTATTAGTCCCTCTGGGCATTCCATCTCTAACACTAGTATGCTGAAGATGTCTGACTGGTGTATGAGACTGCCTACATAAGGGGCATAAGTACAGTATTTCTTCGGTTCTTGTCACTTCAGAGATTTCACACTAAATGTAGCTCTGAAGTAAATTTATCTGTGTGGTGATGTGTGCCATTCTAACTTTTTTTTTACAATTTAGCAGTCTAAAATAAAAGAAATTACTAGCACTATGCTGTGACTTTTATGCTGCAGCATTTATATGTTCTGTCTGTTGTGTGGTAATGGTTTATCATTGACTTTTTGCAATTATTTGCATATAAGTTAAATTGTATTTTTTCATCAGCTGCCTTTTACCAGAATGACAGCTGTAATTACACAAGATATGTTGAACCCAGATCTCCAATAGGATTTAGACCAGGATTTGTAGATGTTTAATGCATTGAATGGTGCAAATTGGTCCAGTTCACCACAATACACAGTGTGGCAGTTTAGAGACCCAGTAACAGAGACATAAAGGTCAGAAATAGAGCAGTATACAGAGATCACAAACACATTTATTTATTTATTTGCTTTTGTTGCTGGGAAAGTCTGACTGGTCAAAGCCCCTTTTCAGAGAAGGCCTAGGGATAAAACTTTGCTTTACATACATTTGCTTGCCCAGGATGGTGTGCACCTTTCCCTTCTAGGCGTTTGAATACTGGGTAAAATGTATCCACCCTGTCCATACAATGCCAAATCGAGAAACCCACCAACATAGAAAAATCAACTGAACTGATCCTCAGGGTGTTACTGCTTAATTCCTGGAGCTTACATAAAAAACTACTACACTCCCTCCAAGCCCTCGTCACACTTGAGAATATAGACCATTGTGCAGTTACTGAGACATGGTTTAAAGCAGCAGAGAATACCCCGGCAGTGCAAGGTTCCTGTGCCTTCCACATTTGTAGATCAATAGCTGCACAGACAAGGGCTAAAGATGGAGGTGTCTCAGTATCCATCAATAACAGGCATACCTCTAGGGTGGTCAGACAGGATGATGTGCTGGAGTTCCACCACTTGCAGATCACCATAGGCAAAATCCTGTACCATATCCTAGCCATTTGTAAGTCACCCTCCATGCTACAAGAAGCTCAAAATACATACTTGGACATGCAGGAGACACTTAACCATCCAATCTACCACCCTGTTCATTGAAGACTTAAATTTGCCCTCTCTAGATGGGGAATCCTGCACAGCCTCAAATCTACAGGCACAGAGATTCCTGGACTTTGTAAATACAAATATCCCCAACCAAATAGTGAGTACGCCCACTAGAAACTCCAACATACTGGACATTGTGCTTACAAATATGGGAGAACAGTACCCCTGCCATTGTCTCGTCCTCCCTAGTAATGTCCAACCATAACTCTGTCACCTCCGAAATAATAATCAACTCTGTAATCCCATTAAAACTAGTAGCGGTCAGGAACTATTCCAAAGCAAATTATCTTTTATTAAATGATGGTTTCTCAAAATTCAGTGCCCCTCCAAGCCCCGAGAATACAGCAGCCTATGCTGAATTGTGTTAAAAAATTCTGTAGAATCATGTCAGTGGTTGCATAGAGGCTGCTGTACCTACTAGAAGTAAGGCCAGGACTAATCCCAGAAACAGACTGTACTGGTGGCATCCCAAATTAAACAGGATATACAACAAAATAAAAAAAATAATATGAAGAAGAAATAGCCAGGGAATTGTTATGGCTAGGCTTGTATTGGTGGCTGATAGCCTAGTACCAACCTATGAACCTATGAACAAATCAGAAAGGGTAATTCCCAAAAATCTCTCTCACCAAACTAAATAGGCAACTAAGAGGGCTAATTAGGTCAAGCAAAGCCAACTCTGATAACCATAATGCCTTTTTCAGCTATGTCAGGAACATCAAGGGCAGCACACAGCAATGTGCTGAACTGATGGTTAATGGTGCCACATTCACCGAGCCTATCAATATAGCGAGCCTGTTAATGTACAAACTCAGTTCCAACTATACATGCCTCCACACACTCCCAACCATCTCATCAACTATAACTATGGAGCTTGTACTGGCTGTGCTCACTAAAGCAAGAACTTGACCTCAACAGGTCCTGATAACATCCCAGAATGACTCCTGACCAGTCTAAAGTATCACTTATCAGTATCCCATAGTCATTATTTAACTCTAGTCTTAAAACTGGCTTTGTACCACATGTATGGAGGACTGTGATGGTCACCCCCCTTCATACGGGAGCACCTTCAGTAGATCCTGGAAATTACAGACCAATTACTCTGACTAGTCTTATTTACAAAGCCATAGAAAGAATTGTCATGGAAATTATCCGCAAAGACATAGGAGACGTCCAGACAATGGATCCATCCCAGTTTGGCTTTGTCAAAGGAAGATCATGCTTAATTGACTCTGGTGGACTTCTTTAAAAAAATTACTAAGGCAATGGATGAGGGGAAAACTGTGCACACCTACTACCTAGATCTGGCTAAAGAATTTGGTACAATACCCTACTCAGGCATTCTCAACAAACTTATGGAACTAGATGTAGACAACTTAATAACATGCTGGTTAGCTGTCTAGCTCACTCATAGGAAGGTTAGAACTGGTGAGGCCACCTCCACAAAGAGGCCAGTCACCAGTGGAGTCCCCCAGGGCTCTGTGTTACGCCCACTCCTCTTTGTCATCTACTTCTCAGATGTCAAAGCCAATGTCAGAGGCCTCTTCCTAACCAAGTTCACTGATGATTGCAAACTGGGAGCAGTCATTGAATCCCCTCAAGATGAGAACACTCTCCAAGAAGGTCTAACACATGCACATGCTTGGTGCCAAAGCCATAGCTAAAAACTCAATATCAAGAAATGCTTTATAGTACTTTTGGGAAGTTGGGCACCCTGGGTAAGTACATCAATAAAACAGCCTGAAAAGTTAATGCAGTTGTTGGGTATCTGGGAACTCATGTAGATAGTAACTTAGCCTTTGACCAAAATGTGTTCAATGTAGTAAGAAAATCCTTCTATTTTGCTGAACTTGTAAGCAAGGACATGGCATTCATGTCCAGAGAGGTTACCATATTACTGACTCGGCCCTCATCAGACCCATCATAAAGCCCTGTTTGGTATGTACCTGACCAGACACATGCATCAGCTGGAACGTCCACAAGGGTTCATTACAAAAAGAATACAGGGAGTAAACATAATGTCCTGTACTGATTACCTCAAAGCCCTGTCTCTTTACTCTGTGCCATACAGATTACTGAGAGATAATCTTTGCTTGGCATACATTGCATCTGTGGACCTTGTTTTGATGAACCTTTTGTACATCCGCAAACCAAACAGCATCAGAGCTACTAGATTAAAAGATCTAAATGTTGCTTGTGACAAATAGGACATGTGGAGAGACAGATAAGTTCCTCAGAAAATTCCTGTTTTCTGGACCAAGCTCCCCATCCATGTAAAGCAGAATTTCTCCCTATCCCTATTGACCGATGACACTGGTAATCTCCAAACTCTGGACCCCACCCAGTTCGGGTTTGTAAAAGGCAGATCATGTCTCCTAAACCTGATAGACTTCTTTGAAACAGTCACCAAAGCCATAGATGAGGGTAATGTGGTTCACACTGCCTGTCTAGATCTTGCCAAGGCATTCAACACCATCCCCCACTCTGGAATTATAGATAAACTCACTAAACGAGGTATAAATCCCTATGTCACATGATAGGTAGCCAACTGGCTCACTGACAGAACCCACACTGTGAAAGTAGCAGACTCCAAATCTGACTTCAGACCAGTGACAAGTGGAGTACCACAGGGTTCAGTCCTGGGTCCTCTCCTGTTTGATATCTACTTCTCTGAAGTACAGGCTAACACAGAATGTCTTTGGCTAATGAAGTTCACAGATGACTGCAAACTAGGAGCCGTAATCGAAACTCCTAACGATATGGACATCCTGCAAAAGGGCCTCACTGAGACAGATGCCTGGTGTCAAAGCCAAAAAAACTCAAGCTCAAGCTCAATGCCCAAAAGTGCATTGTCATCCATTTTGGTAAAAACTCTGTACCCATGAACTTCCACATAGGCGGTAGTCTACTTAACACCGAAAGTGTGATGAGAGACCTTGGGACACAGGTGGACAGTAGTCTCTCCTTTGATAGTCACATCGCCACAGTAGTCAGGAAATCCTTCTACATGGCACACCTCATCACAAAAGGGTTCTCATCCAGGAAATAAGAGGTCATTGTAACCCTCTACTCATCACTCATTAGACCCATTATAGAGTACAGCGCCCCTTTTGGTATGTACCTCACAAGACATCTACAACAACTGGAAAGGCCACAGAAATACCTCACAGAGGATTACCGGCCTCAAACAGATGCCCTACGCAGACTGCCTCAAAAAACTCCAGCTTCACTCCATCGCATATCGCCCACTCAGAGGCGATCTTTGCCTAACATACAATGCTATGTCAAACCCAGAGCTGTTGTACAAGCTCTACTTAAAGAAATCCCAATCCCTCCGAGCTACACGCTCTAGGGACCTAAACTTTGTCACCACAATAAACAGAGCATTCTGGAGGGATAGATTCCTGTCCCAGAGACTTCCCATACTCTGGAACAAACTACCTGTCTGTATCAAACAAAGCTCCTCATTAGCACTCTTCAAGAAAAATCGTGATGATTGGATGGGAGATAGGAAATTCACCTCAGGGATCACTTCTGTGACTCTGCTCAACAGGAGCACAGGAAAATAATTTTCTTGGGTGGCAAAAGCCAGGGTATCTTTTTGGCTAGGCTTATATAGGCCCTAGGGCCAATAGCCTAGTCCCTACCTATGAACCTCATCAAGGACCACTCACTCTTTGTTAAAGAATTTAGCCACCTTGCTCAGACTATCTGACAGTATCTCCACTCTCCTCTCTTGTCTCCCTGAGCACTTCCTTCAATCCCCCTTTCTTCTTTAAAAAGTCAAAATAAAAAAAATCAGTAACCTACTTAAAGTCATGCCCCAGACTCTCCCATGGTCAGACCAAATTTTTTTTTAGTTTGTCTACCACAAAGCAAAGTACTTTTATTGAATAATCACACTTTTATAAGCTATTTAATGTACACTGCTGTATCTGTATCTTTAGGTTTATTTGTGGTAACATTTCATACCATTTAAGTTTGTTTGTGGTAGCATTTCACTCCAGCCACTCCTTTACTATGCCTTTGCATTGGAGTTATGGAATTGTTCATCTGGTGGCAGTAGGTGTTTACCTGGTCTGCCTAAGCCAGGAAATGCACAAAAGGGCTCCATGTATTTTTTGCACTTCTCTGCACTTGATTTGCACTGTTCTGATACCTAGATAGCATAGACTGTAGTCAGACCTGCTGAATCTAGCCTGTTATTGATACACTTGAGTGCTAAATCAGCCGTCTTACATTAAGAAGGGCTCCTCTGCACTCTAGTGGCAGAAGAGGGTGAATCCAGCCTTGTTTGAGATGGGTATTACTGGAGGAAGGTTCATTGTGTGCTTTCCTATTGATAGATTAGCTTAAAAGTGTCTTAATTTCACCTGCATTTAAGCCTTGTGTTTGCGTGTTGCAATACACTATACAGCAGGGGTTAAGGATGCCATGTGTAGAGGCAAACAGCTTCAAACTCATTTTTTCTCTAGACATCTGTCAGTGGAACTCTCCCAAGTTTCCTTACTGTACTACAGGCATACTGAGCAGCCACACGTATCATCCATAGCCTTCAGTAAAACAAGCACCTTTGTTAGTCCTAGCACAAAATCTGGTCAAACTAACCCACTACCTTCTCTAATAGTACATGTGGTAAAAACCTGCTATAATGGATGGGCAGTTTTCCATCATCCCACCAGCCAGCCTGATTGACAAGGGCATTCTGAGGCAATGTAGTAAATGTGTCGTGTATACTGTACTGACAACCACTTACTCCTAAAACAAATACCCTGTCTGAGAGATGTAACTACACTATGAAATTGGAATAAATTCACTCACATAACAACAAACTGAATTTCAAACAGGTTATCAGCACACACACTTCACCTCTCACACAAAATGAGGTCACAACACATGAATCCACATACGCAGAGGCACTCATTAGAAGCCTGCCAAAAGATCAGAGACCTCCCAGACTTAAACCACTTGCACACACTGCTATGCAAATAGAAACCACTACACATAACACATACACTAGTGTCTCAGCAAGTAGGCCCCTAAAGCAAAACACCTTAAAACATAATGTCTTCTTCATAGGTGACTCCATAGTGAGACACATAGATGTTCCCATTGTGATGATGTGGGTGACTCCATAGTGAGACACACAGATGTTCCCATTGTGACGATGTGGGGTATTGCCAGCTATGTCAGGAGAAGTGGGGCAGTGGATGTGTAACATATGCCAGCACAGTCAGCTGGAATTTCGAAAAGAATTGTATGTCATTTGTATATAGGAACACAGGATCATAGGAGGTTACTAGACTAATGACCTTAGGGCCTTTACAAGCTTAGCCAAGTTTTACCCTTATTTCCATGAACAGCACCTATCACCCATGTCAAAGAGGGACATAGGTGGAACCCCCGGGGTGAATTTACGGTTACCCATCCAATCGTCCAGATTGTGCTTGACATGAAGTATGAGTCTGTTTCAAAGGCATGGTAACCTCTGTGAGATAAATATGTCCCTCCAGCAGGTTCTATTAATGTTGCACACCAGGTTACGGCTATTAGAGTGAGTAAGCTGTGTACCATTTGACTTACGGATATGCAGCATTTCCAATAAAGCAGGGTCAAAGATTGCCTTATATGCAAGTCAGAGATTGCTTCTGAGTAGTCTGTATGAAACAGAATAAAGTGACAGTGATTTCAGATGATCCCCATAGGACAGATGCTGAAGACCTTGAATTTTCCTTGTGAGGAACTTGTGTGGTCTCTCCAATTGCTGCAGGTGCTTGGAAAGGTACATACCAAAAAGAGCACTGTACTCAATTATTGGCCTGTTGGGGGAAGAGTACAGGGAGGTTATAACTTCTTTTTCTCTGGTGGCAATGCCCTTCTTACCACAGTGGAGACATAGTGATCCAAGGTAAGGTTGCTGTTGACCTGTGTGCCCAGGTCTCTCACCATTGAGTGAGTACTTAGGGTGTTGTTACTGATGTGGTAGTTAGCAGGAACATCACTTTTACTGAAAGGGGTGATAATACATGTTTTTGTATTGAGTTTAAGGCCATGACTTTGGCATCAGTCATTTGTTTGTGTAAGACCCTCTTGTAGGATTGTGACATCATTTGGAGATTCTATGACCACTCCCACTTTGTAGTGATCAGCAGACTTTGTCAGCCACAGACTTTTAGTTTTAGCTTGCACGTTGGAGAAATATATTTCATACAGTAGAAGTCCCAGGACTGATCCATGTGGAACACCACTGGTTACAGGTCTGCTGTTGGAGGCAGATTCCCCTATTTTGACTATATTGTTTCGATCAGTGAGCCAGTTAGTGACCTATCTAGTGATATACGGGTTGATACCTAGCTGGGTGATTTTGTCAATTATGCCTGAGTGGGGGGATAGCGTCAAAAGCCTTCGCTAAGTCTAGGTAGGCTGTATGCACAGATTTCCCTTGGTGACTGTCTCAAAGAAGTCCACAAGGTTTAACAGGTATGATCTCCCTTTGACAAATCCAAATTGAGTAGGGTCAAGTGTTTGTAGGTTACCAGTATCTTTGCTGATAAGGTCTTTGATGATTCTCTCCATGGCCTTGCATATGTGGCTAGTAAGGCTAATAGGTGTATAGTTCCTGGGGTCAGTGGAAGCACTACCTTTGTGTAAGGGGATGAAGGTGGCCTTTTTCCATTCAGCTGGGAAGAAGTTGGTGCTTAGACTATGACTGAAAAGAATACCCAATGGCATTGCTAATTCTTGTTGGAGCCCATGTAGGACGCAGCCTGGGATGGATGCTGTGTTTTTGACCTTAAAGAGGGCATTCATGACCTCTTTTTTAGAGATGCAAGGTAGAGGGCAGGTGATAGGGTTGTCTTGGGATAAGTGTGGCAGGGACAGGGGAGTGAAGTTTTCACAGAACCTGTCAGCTAACAGGTTAGCAATGTCGACAGGTTCAGTATATGTGGTATCGTTAGCTACCAGTTCGGCACAAACCTGGGCCTTTCCTTTTAGGCTATGGATTTAACTAAAGAGCGCCTTATGCTTGTC
This sequence comes from Protopterus annectens, assembly GCF_019279795.1. Lineage (NCBI taxonomy): Eukaryota > Metazoa > Chordata > Ceratodontiformes > Protopteridae > Protopterus > Protopterus annectens. The sequence continues at coordinate 1,480,673,824 of NC_056729.1, forward strand.
TTTAGTTGAGGAAACTAATTTGAATTCATAGTTAGCTTTGGAGGACTTCATAAGAAGTCTTATTTGCTTGTTTAAGCTGAGGAGGGAGTGTTTCCAGTTTAGGGCTCACTCGCTTTTACTCTTAGCAATTTATTAATGGCAGATGTCAACCAGACCGGTCTCCTCTTCTTTGAGGCACTTGTTTTGGTCTTTTCAGGTATGGCCGAGTCAATGCAGTTCAGATGTTTGTATAAAGCATTTGTGTAGAACTTGGCATAGTTGCCAGTTCCATCTGACGGGGGAGGTGCAGTGAAGCTATTAATACCATCCCGTAAGAGGTTATAATCTGCTTTGGAAAAGTTTTTTAGTTTAGTTGGTGGGGGGGGGGGGGGGGGCTCAGGTGTGATAGTTACTTTGAATGAGACTGATTTATGGTCAGATCTCACCAGGGAAGACCACATAGTGGGGGTGCTACAGTGGCCCCTCATATTGGTAAGCACCAGATCAAGGATTTTGGCACCTCTTGTGGGTGTGTCAACTAGCTGGTCCAGGGCATTGGAGTTAATGAAGTCGAGGAACCTTTAGACAAGTGAGTTTGAGCATGAGTAATTTCCCCAGTCAACGGATGGGTAGTTAAAGTCGCCCAAAACCATGGTGTTCGGATTTATCTTGGTAGACTCAAATAGATCCAAATAGGCAGAGTGGGTGTCCTGGTTCATAAAGGGGGTTCTGTTTGCTGGCAATGACTTGAATAGGTATCCTACCAACAGTTATTTGCACCTGAAGTATCTTCAGGAAATCATGTTGTCTAACCAATCTGGAGGTGTATTTATCTTTAATGAATATTGAAACACCGCCTGCTGTATTTTTCATGCCTTCAGTTTGTGGTCTGAATGTGTGGCTGGGGTGCGCTGCACAACCTTGAACCAGGTCTCCGTGAATGTACAAATCTCTGTGTCTTCCTAGGTGAGGACTGCTTCCAGTGAATGCAGTTTCATGTTAAGACTCCTAGCGTTTAGCAGCAAAACCTTAAGGTTGTTTTTAGATGGAGTTCTTACATTGGGAATTTTGTCCTTGAGATGCTAACTAATAAAGGCACTCTGCTGGTGTCAAAAGCTGTGGCCAGTAGCAGAAATCCCAGGAGTGAGAGATGAAGACCATCTATGACAAAGCATTGAAGTCTGTCAATGATATTATCCCAGGCTAACAGATAGCGTATCCCTTTGAAATGACACTGGAAACTAAGTCAATTATTGAAGTCAGTCATTTTCTGTTTGTATTGAGGCATCATCGTAGGTGAAGGTAAAATGCTACTTATGGATAGGGACATACCAGCCTGAGATGCATAGTCTGAGAATGCAATCATGTCTCTCTTCATATAGTCCAGAGAGGTATGTCTCAAGTTGCTCACACCAACATGTACTATGACAGAGTCATAACAGTACCTGCTGCTGAGAGACTTGAGTGCATGTGTGATATGGTGGATCCTGACACCTGACAGACAGCTGACAATGACCTTCTTATCCAGCCTGGTGAGAGTGACATGTGTGTGCCTCACAATGGAATCACCTATAACTAATATGTTTGGTTTTGTGTTTTGCCTTAAGGGCTTGACAGGTGAGACACTGGTATCTCAACTATTATGCGTATTGTGTTCTGCAGAAGATTTATTATGTGTAGTGTGCTTGTGTTTGCGTTTGGGAGGTCGCTGATGTATAGGTATGTTTTTGTGAGGATCTCCGCGTATGTAGGTATGTGTGATGTGGGTTTGGGTGGAGCAGGAGGTGAGGTGTGCATGCTGATGACCTGTTCATTGTCATATGTACTGAGAGAGCATGGATTCAAGGTTCTTAATATAGTTGCTTCTCTCACATGTTGAGTTTGTATGGTCTAAGAGCAGAGGCTTGTCAGTGAACTTGAGGCAGTTACTACACTGTCTCAGGTTGCCCGTGTCAACCAAGCTGGCTGGAGAAACTGTGAGAAATTGTACATCCATAGTGTTAGATAAATTTATATTGTCAGGAAGACAGGTCACACTTAGGAATGACTAGTGGTGTGTTGGTACCTCTGAGGCTAGGTTTAGTGTTCTACCTGACAGTAGAGCTGAGCTGTGAAAAACCTCTGGAAGATCACAAGCAAATTGCTAAGGGAAAATTTAACAAGCAAAATGTTTGCTACTATAACCACCAATGGTAACTACTGCTACGCGGCCATGTACAATGATGCAGTACATGCAAGAAAGCACAGACGTGAGGCTTATATAAAACAAGAAATAACCCTTTTAACTGAAACTAGCCAATCTGGTGCACTGTCTGAGCTCTACTCCAGTAATCCTCGAGCAGATGGGACCCAGACAACATTCTCCTCCCACAATGATACAGAAAGGACTTCTCCAAGAAAAATGGTTTGAATTTGATGTTCAGAATTTACAAAACAGACCCAGAAACAGCAAGCATGGAGCTGGGCTATGGCAGGGCCAGTATTAGTATTTTGGGGACCCCCCCAGCAAATGTCAAGTCGGCACTTCCAGTCTAAGTATCACCCTGTCACTGCCACCCCTACAAAGCAACCTTTTATTTCATGCTGCAGACTTTTAGGATTAGTACATACAGACTGATCTGTAGCTTCAGTGCTCTTGCATTACAACAGGCTTGTATACCACAATGTTTTGGGCCATCTCACAAAGGGACATTCATAGTTACTGGCATTTAGTTGCTATAGTGATATATTACAAAAACTCTATGTACAGGGCTGGGCTTAGGTGAACTGGTGCCTTAAGTCTACTGTTTCAGCCCCCCCCCCCCCCACACACACACACACACACAGACACCCATCTCTAGTACTCTCATTTCCCCCTGTCTTGGGCTGTCCTCATCATGCGCATTACTTTTTCCTTCCTTTATTCTTCAGCTTTTTCAATAAGTATATGCTCTGGATTGCATTTTAATTTTTTTTTATACAACTTTTTCATCCAGTGAAAACCTGAACATAAATTATGATTAAGATGATTAAGGTGATTGTGAGGAAAGTGAAACAAATAATTATTACAGTAATGTATTCTATTTTGTTGCTCCTAGACAGTATACTGCCCCATACACAAGCAATACTGACCTTCTTTGTACACCTCTGAGGTCTGAGAGAAAAGTAAAAGAAACTGACCACACAATCCTCAGCCCAAACACAAGGTCTAATGACCTCCTGTGCATACCTCTAAGGTACTGTAATGAAAATTAAAGAAATAATAACCAGACAGGCATGCTACAAAATATCAAGATAAGATACCTGGCTGTGGTTGAGGGCCCCCCAGGAGCAGAGGGCCCCTTGACTGCAGGGTTCGCTAGTGCTTAAGGCCGGCTATGGCTATGCTACAGCTGCACTAGACAGTATGCAGTAAAATGTGGCCAAAATCAATTCCAACAATGCAAACAGATAGTAGAATGCAAATACAAATGAAGACTGCAATATAAAAGCAGAAACAAGCACTTATAGTTAGTTGGAAGCAACGGATGCCTGAGATCTTTCAGTATCTCAGTAAAGAGCTGGTTTTAGTGTTCAAGTGATACAAGACAGTCTAGATTCCGTAAGACTGAATCTAGCCTATGCTAAAAGGTGCAGTGGTATTTTATATTTAAAGTGCTTAAAATCATGGTCATGACAGCAAAAAAACAGTATAAAGCAGCAATTTGGTAAAACAGTGTTCTGAATGTAATCAGGATGCTAACAAGCAGTAATAAAAGAGGCAGTATAAATGCAATTGAACACTTTTAAGAACAGCAGCAAAAGCAAAATAAAGTATTAAAGTAGGAAAAGACAGTACAAATACAGTAAAAGCAGGTGAATAGAGTGTATTTTTTGTCAAGAGGAAAGGGAGGAAACAGGATAATTCAAGGTTCAGAAGCTGAGGCGATTGGGCCTTCCCAAATATTCTCACTCTACTAAGTAGAATGATCTGATGTGATTGGACTGGGAGGATTGCCTAGTAACACATTTATAATAAGAGGTGAGCAAAGCAAACACCAGTAAGTTATAAGAACATAATATCAATAGGATAGATGGGAGGTAAAATCAAATGGAGTCAGCCAGAATAAGTGTTCAGAAGTAAGCCAGAGACCAGTTTAAAGCACAAACTTTGCAACACTAAGCACAGAATTATTAACTATCACTGAAACAGAGTAAGTGTTCAGAGGTAAGCTAGAGACCTGTTTAACACACTAACTTTGCAACACTAAGCACACAGTTATTAAATAACACTGAAACAGTTACAGCAAGTGCAAAAAATATACTTATATCAGCTTTTTATGTCAGATAGTGTTAGAAGTAATCCAAGCCAGGCAAGAAGGAAGGGAGCTCTTAGATACTGAGCACAGTCTTGCAAATGTGTGACTCTTTTATAGTAGCACTGCAGGATGAAATATTAAGCATCAGACAAATCTGATGACACAAACAGCTATTTTCCACCTAAACCAAATGAAGCCAGCCAGAGTAAGTCTTCAGAAGTAAGCCAGAGACATGCTTAACACACAAAATTTGCAACACTGAGCACATAATTATTAGATATCACTGAAATGTAGAGTAAGTCTTCAGAAGTAAGTCAGTGACCTGTTTAAACACACAAACTTTGCAGCACAAACAGAATTATTAAATATCACTGAAACACAGAATAAGTGTTTAGAAGTAAGCCAGAGGCATTTTTAAACACACAACCTATGCAACAATAAGCACAGAATTATTAATCGATAAATATCAAACTCGTTTGTACAGATGCTTGTGTTGAAAAACGTATTTGCAAAGCTGCTTGTGTTAAAAATGTACCAACAGTGGTAACTGATTAAATGTATATGTTTTAATAGAGGATACTGGAAAAGAAAAGGTTAATCTCAGTCCAGCTAACTTTGAAAAATATTAAGAAATTAAATTACGTGGTTTAGGCAGTAAAGATTATATCTTACAGTTGTGATTGCAGCCAGAGGCTGTCTGTGCCTGTAATAAGAGTGGAAGTGTTTTATGGTTTTATAGCTTCCAGATCCTATAACACAGCTCAACAAAGCTTTATCTGTGTGTCTGGTAATGCACATGCTAAATTCTGGTTCAGTTTCTAGCAATGGGGGTAGCATAGGAACCAGAAGTCAGATGACCACCCCTCACCAGCATGGACAAGGTGAAGGTCAGAGTCAGGTGCCAGGATCCATTAGATCACTCATGCATTCAAGTCACTCAACAACAAGTACCATTATGACTCTGTCATAGCCCATGTTGGGATGAATGACTTGAGATGTACCTCTCTGGACTATATGAAGACAGACATGACTGAACTCTCAGACTGTGTCCCAGGAAGGTAAGGAAGGCATTGTAGCCTTGCAAGGCCAGGGTGCTCTCCGCAGCCTTGAACCATGTTTCAGTGACTGCACAGACATCAGCAACTTCCAAGGTGAGTGTTTCCAGGGAGTACAATTTCATGTTCAGACTCCTAGCATTAAGCAGCAGAACCTTGAAGTTTGTCTCGAGTGGATTTTCTTACGTCAGAAATTGTGTTGTTTTGACATTGCATAAAAAAGGCACTATAGGGGAGGCAAGTGCCTTTGCCAGAATCCGAAAGCCTAGAGGAGACAGGTGCAGACCATCTCTGGCAAAGCAGTGTGGTTTGACGACCAAGTCTTCCCAGACTGACAGATACTAGCACCACAAACTAAGCCAATTGTTGATGTCAATCATTTTATGTTTCTATTGTAGCATCATCCTGGGTGAAGGTAGAATGCTGCTTAGGGCTAGAGTCAGACATCAAAATGAGTGTGAAAGAACGAAAGGTAGAGATGTATCCATCTTCATTAAAGCCAGGTGCACATTGAGACTGGTTAATCAGTTCAACTCTCTTGAACTACTCCATGTACAATTAACTCTTGAACTACTCCATGTACAATTAACTGTGTGCAAAATACCATACCACATCATTGCTAGATTTAGGTCCCCCAGCATGAACCCAAAACAGCACACCATCTACCTGGAGTTACTGGATTCACTCGCTGTATAACCCAACACCTTAGACATGGGAGATTTCAACTAAGCTCTCATCGACTGGGTGACATACATGAGGACAAACATGCTTGGCCAGAGGTTCCTGGACCTTGTCCATACAAATGCTTTAGAACAGATAGCCTTCTCACCTAAAAGGAGCTCATATGTCCTAGACATAGTACTCACCAATATGGGGGCTCCCCTCACGTGTGACACCCTCCCTGGTATGGTCATACCATAAATCAGTCTCATTCGAAGTAACTATTGAACCTGTTACCACCACAGGCGCAAACAACTAAAAAACTTTTCCAAAGCAAACTACAATCTATTAAGTAATGGCATAAAAAGTCTTATACCCCCAGCAATCACAGACGACAGTGACTCCTGTGCAGAGATGTACACAAATGCCCTGTATAAACACTTAAGCAGGCAAGACCCAGAGACTCCCCAGACTCTGGTACAGACTGCCCATACATGTCAAGCAGAGCACCTCTTTGCCCCTCTTCAAAAGGAACCTTGATGATTGGATGGGAGATAGGAAATTCACCCTGGGGATCATGTCAGTCACCCTGCTAGACAGGGGTCCAGGAAAGTAAATACTGTAGGAAGAAATAGCTAGGGAATTGTTATGGCTAGGCTTGTATAGGCCCTAGGGCCGATAGCCTAGTACCAACCTGTGAACCTATGTATTGACTTCTCCTGAAAAATCAAGCCACTCTGGTGGACCTCAAGTATAAACAGATTATATAACAAAAGGAAGAAACCGATGTCTAAGAACAAGAGGGACTGACTCAGGAGATGAAGAATTCCCTTCACAGCTTGAACAAGCAAATCTTGTAAAGTCCTCTAAAGCTAATTACAAATGTAAAAAACATCCCTAGCTAAGGATAATCATAAGGCTGTCTTTAACTCATCCATAGCGAAGGATAATCATAAGGCGTTCTTTAACTATGTCCGACATCTAAAAGGGAATGCCCAGCTATGTCTCAAATTAGTACTAGATGGTACCACTCATACTATACTGGAGGAAATTGGCAACTTGCTAGCTGACAGATTTGGAGCAACCTTCACCCCCTCTTTGTCCCCACCAGCCATACTTCAAAGCATACCTGATACCAGTCCTCTGCCTAGTATCTCATATTCAGGTCATATGTGTACTCTCCAAGGCCAAAAACATGTCTTTGATGGGATCAAATAACATCCCAGAATGTGTATTAAACAGTATGAAACAGGACCTAGCGGATCAACTTGGAATTCTCTTCAACCATAGCAAAGGGGGGCCAAAAACTGACCCTCAGAACTATAGACCTATAAGTCTAATTAGCCTCATCTGCAGGCCATGGAAAGAAACATCATGGACCTTATTAATAAGGGCATAAGTGACTTCAAACTCTAGACCCAACCCAGCTTGGCTTTGTTAAGGGTAGATCATGCATATTAAGCCTAGTAGACTTCTTGGAGAAAGTCACCAATCCCTTTTGACCTAGCCAAGGCTTTTGACCCAATCTCCCACTCAGGTATCATTGAGAAACTCTTCCAGCTGGGAAGTAACCCTTACATCACTAGATGGGTAGCCAATAGGCTCAGCAACAGAACACATACTGTCAAAGTTGGTGACTCCACCTCTACCAGTAGACCCATCAGCAGTGGTTACCACAAAGATCTTTGCTGGGCCCTTTACTGTTTGAAATCTATTTCTCGGAAGCCCAGGCAAAAGTAGATGACTCACGGCTTACCAAGTTTGCTGATGATTGTAAATTGGGTGGAATCATTGGGTCCTCCAGTAATGTTAACATATTATAGGAGGAGCTAACACAGACAAATGACTGGTGCCAAAGCTGCGGTCTAAAATTAAATTTAAAAAAAGTGCAGTATTATCCTCTTTGGCAAAGTGGAATTCCCTGCTAATTACAATATTGACTGCACCCCCCCCCAGGTTCAAACCCAGTGGTGCAAGGTCTGGGATCACAGGTTGATAACAATCTGAACTTCAACCACCGCATCTCAAAAGTAAGGGCATCACATCCAGGTCTAAGGATGTTATAACTCAACTGTACTTGACCCTCATCAGACTATTAATAGAATACAATTTCCCTTCTGCATGTACCCCAACAGACACCTGCAGCAGCTGCAGAGGCCAAAGAGGTTTCTTTCCAAGAAAAAATAGGGCCTCCAAACCATGACTTACATGGATAGACTGAAAGTCCTGTCACTGTACTCTATACTGTATAGGCTGCTGATAGGTGACTTGTAAGCGGCCTGCAGGACAGTCTCTGACCCTGTCCTGATGGTTATGCTGCACATCCCCAAGTCAAGTGGCACAAGAGTCTCTTGCTCTATGGATCTTAACCTAGCCTGTGACATTGAGAACTTGCTGAAGACACAGATATATCTCCCAGAGATTGATGCTTATCTGGAATAAACTTCCAATTCATGTGAAGCAGAGCTCCTCACTAACCCCATTCAAGAGCAACCTGGACAAATGGATTGGGGACCACAAATTCAACCTGGGAGTGGCACCTCATGTTCCTCATGGAAAGGGAAGTCGGTGTTTATCATAGATGTGCTTTGTGAATTACGAATGTCTAGCCAAAGACAATTGAGTTAACTCAGGATTAACATGGCTAGGCTAGTAAGGGCTCTAGGCCACTAGCCTAGTAATCTATGAACTTCTGAACGAATGAACTTCAGGGAATTTCTAACCCAGCCTCTTCATCAGTTTTTTAACCTTTGATACAAAATTTGATGTCAAACACCTGGAAAACAGCATTCATTACCCCTGGCCCAAAGAATCTAAAACTCAAATCACCTCATACTTTCATCCTATTTCTATCCTGCAACTCTTGACAAGGTGCTAGAAAAAAAATCATTTATATTCAACTCTGAAACTATACTCAACAATACTATCTCCTTACCCTAAAACAGCAAGGATTCTGGACATGGTGTATCACTGTGGTGGCACTTTGGTACCTAACTGATGACATTCTCCTTAACATAGATAAAGGTAACTTGATAGGAGCAATATTCATTGACCTCACAAAAGCCTTTGACCTAATCAGCCATCAGCTCCTCCTTGTCTTTCTTCAGAGCATTGGCATTAGTAACAGATCCATTATCTGGTTCTGAGACTTCTTGTCAAACAGCTTCTTCAAATTTAAATTTCTCTTTCTTCTCTCAGCCCTCCCCTCTTTCACTGAGTATCCCAATGTTCTATCCTAGCTCCTATTCTTTTCTTTATTTTCATTAATAAGCTACTTCATGACCTTCTTACTGTACAACTCATAATCTACACTGATGACATGGTGATCCTCAGGTCCATTCATAACCTGTCTCCATTCAAAATCCAACCACAAAAAGACCTTAACTCCCTCAATTCCTAGCTCATCGACCACAACATTGAGCTCACAAAACCATTCAAGCATCCTGTTTGGCACCAGTGTCACAACCCTTTGTCAGCACACTGATAGAAACAGCCCACTCTGTCAAATACCTCAGTTTGGGAATAGACCAGTCACTGACATTCCATACTCATCGAGCATTCAAGGGCAAAAGTTTACTCCCTTCTATTCTGGGCTAAGAATACCTTACTCTATCTAGCCAAACCAGCCAGGGCAGCTATAGGCAAATAATTTTTTTTGCTCCAACTCCAACATAGAGTACTTATAATACCCACATCCTCTAAGAAAAACCCCTACACACTACAGACTATCGAAAATAAAATATGTAGCTTCATCACTAACCCGCCATGTAACGAGCATCACTGCCTCACTCACAAAAAGCCAAATGGCTCCCAATGCAGCACAGAGTAAACCTGCCACTAGCCTCTCTCATCTTTAAACTTCTCCATCCTAACATATTCCCACCACAAGCTGCCAAACTTCATATTAAACATGACACACACTACAACATCAGATACTTCTCCCAAACAAGCCCTACCACTCCAACCCCCACAAAGCAGGCAGCACTGTAACCAGCCACTCTTTCTCCATCCTTGCTTAATCCCCCACCTAAAGGAACTGCAGTCCCCCCCCCAAACACACACCTTCAGAACTGAACTTAAAAAAACTGCCACACCAGATCAAACTTTACTGGTCACACAGCAGGGCATATCACATAATGGCCTCTCATTTTCTAGGCTTCCTCTTGCTCAACTGCTAGCACCTCTTAACTCCACCTCTCCCACCCTTCTCTGCCATGTGTCTCATTATTGCAAAGCATTTCAGCCATGATAAAAGCTGAAATATAATCATGTAAAATGTACATTTCTTTTGTAATTATTGCTACTGTACAGTTTGTGTTATATATTGCTACTGTCTGTTCTCTTTATGATATGTCCAGCTTGCTGCCTCTCTTTTCCACTTTTTTCTTCTCTGTGAATTATTTCACCAGGCAGTACCTTGAAATGGTCAGTTGTGACCAATGTATTACCCTGTAAACAAATGTAAAATAAAAAAGAATAAATTCACTTGAAACCTGTAATCAGGAGATTACTATAATAGTTGTGTGAGATAATTTTGATATTTATTTGCTGTATCTGCATGAGGAGACTTGGTGTTGGAGCTAGTATAAGGGCAGTGTTGCTTTATTGACATGTGAGATTTCATTGGGACTGTTAATTATAGACAGGATAAGATTTAGAATAAGAAAGTGGTTATTATAAATGCATGACCATTTTCTAGAGTGGTACGTCTTTAAAAAAGTTTTAGTCGTATGCAAGATGAGATATTTTTGATATATACTGGGATTGAGTTTGAGTTCCATAGTTTAGCAACATATAGGCAGTCACCATTTTGATTTTTAGATCTTTGAGCAAGTACTAGGTGTTTGTTTAGTGAGCGCAGTTCTCGGGGTGTATATTATGACATTGAACAATAAAGAGAGCGCACATGCTTTTATTGAACACTAAAAGTCGAAAGCACTGAATGCCGAATACACAGAACAGCGATTTTTTTTTTCCCCAGGGAAAAAAAAATGCTGGGCTATTTTCGGGACTTTGCCATTTCCTCTATTGTGATGTAATCTCGGAGTTGGTATATTTAAGTAGGGGGGATGGGGGAGTGTTATTTTGTGTTTGGATTTTTTTTTTGTGGAGCAGCGATTTTTTTTTCCCCTGGGAAAAAGTCTCTGTTCCGTGTGTTCGACATTTACTGCTTTCAGTTTTTAGTGTTCAGTAAAAGAGCGTTTGCTATTTTTATCGCTCAACGTCATGATATAGACCCCAGTTCTTGGGGGGGGGCAGTTTAATAACTGGTGGCACAGCATTTGTCTGGAATGAGAAAAGGCTTGTATACTACATAACTCCAACCAGTTAAGGAAGTGGAGTGGCACATATGTTCAGTTAATTTGATTATTTGCAAACTTTGCAATTTTATTATAATATTGCTCCAGTATAACTAGCTGAAAGAACTGTAGGTAAGTGAGAACTGATGAGCCATGTAGGAGCCGAGGGAGTAGTTATGTTAGTGCTATATTCTCAAGTGCATACTGTGTTAGGAAACATTCTACTTTATAAAGAATTCCTAGTTTATGATTAGTTTTTGGACTGCATGTTGGGAGTGCTAACAGAATCTTAATATGTGGCCTGTTATTATTCCAAGATGCTTTGTATTTTGTATTAGCTCAATTGTAGTACTGCTGTCTGATAATATTTTTAAGGTGCAATAGTTTGTTTGTTGAACTGAAGGTGAAAATATCATTAGTTTAATTAGATTTACGACTAGTTTAGCTTGTTGTAGCCTGTTTATAAAGGAATGCTGTAGGTCATCTTTGAGCTGTTTGATTCAAGAGGCAGCACATATTAGTGCTGCATTATTTGCACGTTAAATTAGATTTGCTTGGTGAGAGACTGCCTGCATTTTATTTACAAGTCTGTTAAAAGTAATGATCCTAATATTGAACCTTTGTCACACATAATGTTATCTGTTGAGGAATTGGCAGATCATCATCCCAGCATACAGACTGTGTTTGGTGGCTGTGGTAACTTTTAAACCAATTGATTGTACTATTTGTGAGACCCGGTTCATTGAGTTAAAGTAATAGTATGGGGAGTGAAAAATGTGTCATGTACTTTGGACAGGTCTTAAAATAGTGATCTAACCATTTCACCATGATTTTCTCTGTAATGAATATAGTTTATGAAAATTAGTAATGCTGTTTTTGTGCTAAGGCCTGGCCTAAATCCAAGCTGTGCTGTGGAAAGTACATTGTTCTTTGTTAGGTAGTTGTGCTTGTGAATACATTTTTCAAGTATTTTAGCTAGAGAGAACAAGATGGCTAGATACCTATAGTTTGCTAGTTCAAGCAATTTACTACCATTATGTAAAGGAATATCTTGGAATATTTTTAATAGTGTGAGGACTATACCTTCCTGGAGAGAGTGATTTATATATACAGGTACTGTGTGTGCAGTGGCATCTTGCAATTTTTGTACTATTATACTAATTTATCAGCTGCAAGAGACATGGATTTATGATTTTGAATACTTTTTTATTGTGATGATAGGAGTTGTGGTAAGTGAAAAGGTAGTTGTGGCAACATTCATATGACTTTCTAATATGTTGGGTGCATTATGTTAATTTAGGGAGTTAGCAACATTTATGTAGCATAAATTAAATTTCCATGCTATCTTATAGTTTTTCATCCATGAAAGGGCAGCTTTGTGATTTTTGACCAGGTTGCATAAGTTTATTGGGATCCCTATTGCCACTTGAAATGTCGAGTGCTGACATGCTGGAAAGAAAAGACCAAAATCACAGGAGAAGAGCGAGTTTTGAAAATCACTCTTCTCCTTAAAGCTTCTTTTTGCAGGGTGACAAGTCCCCCTGTACCCCTCCATGTGGCATTTAGTCAAAGTCAAAGTAAACTTTATTATCATTTAGCCTGCACAAGTGCAGTCTAAATGAAATTGTGTGCATCAGGCTCAAATTGAGAACACATATACATGCAAGCATTAACACATACAATAAGACATACATTCGTCATTTCACATTAGACAGGTTATTCTACCTATGTATTAACCCAGTTTACCTTATCTATAATTTTCTGCAGCTGATTGATTTTTTTTGCACAAGTTCTTATTGTACTGTGTGATTCTCACGTGAATAAGAGGATCTCGTTAGTATAATATTGCACATTCATTGCAATCTATGTATTGTTAATGTTTAGAATCCGAACTGTCTCATTTATTTCCACCAAAAGAGTTTGCTGTCCCATATCTTGTCGATGTCCGGCTTTCCTGAGATTGTCAAAGTTCGAGTCTCACCACCAGAGGTTTCCGAACCTGGACATTTTACAGCACACGCTGCAGTATCTTCTGCCAGACGACAAGCATGTGAAAAAGGGTGTGCAGGATCCTTGATTATTTTTGCAGCTCTGTTGTGACATCATGCTGTGTATAACTCCTGTAGTGCTGGAAGTTTGGAGCCCATTTCTTCTCTGCCACTTTCACTATCCTTTGTAGGGCTTTTTGGTCTGCAACTGAGCAGCTCCCATACCACACTAAAAAAGTCATAGTGTTAAGTTGTCTGTCTCGCCTTCGTTCTTGCTGGTTGGGATCGGAGCCGATCCTTGGCTCCGACTCTGCCATCTTCAATAGCTCGAGAGCTGTTTACTGGCTCGAGGCTACCCCTTATCCCATAATGCCTAGCGATAGCTACCCAGATCTCATTTTCCGCTTCAGCTGCAAGGTGTCGTTTTTCTGGCTCAGGCTTGTATAGAGTTTTTTGTGTAACTTTTTCACTAGAATTTAACTTTTCTAGTATTTTATTATTAGTGATAGTTTGATCGGCCTCTTTAACCATGAGGGCATTAAACTGTCAGTTCCATATGTTAAAGTATCAACAGTTTTTGATATCTCAGCTGAAAAGCAAAATGACACAACCAGAACAACCAGATTTAAAAGAGTTGCAGGATTTGTTGCATGGTGCAGAGCAAGTGGGTAAACATACCTTGCAGTGTGGTTTTGATGCTTTAGAGGCCTCACGTAGAGCTGCTGTTACGGGGTCTGTTATACGTAGGCATGCTTGGCTCAAAGAGCAAACCTTACCAGATCATGTCAAAGCTAAATTATTAGATGCATCTCTTCAAAAAGATGTATTGTTTGGTGTTAAAGCTGAGGAGGTGCTAAAGAAAATGGAGGAAAAAGCGAAATCAATGCAAACAGTGAAAGATTTCCTGCAGGTGCAGCCTCCATGTTTCAGCAGAAACTGGCCTTCAAAAAATTGGTCCTTTCCAGCCACGGACAGACCTCAAAGGGCAGATACAGGCGTCCAAGGGGTAGAGGGCAACCTCAAGGATCTTTCAGAGCCAGACAGTGGCAAGCACCAACCCCAAGAGGTGGAGAAGATAGATCACAGTCTTTTAGAAAACAGACACAATGACTTCCCCCTACACCTGCCAAGCAAAGCTTTAATGGCAGCACCTTTGGGCGGAAAACTGACATTATTCTCAAAAAATTGGCATATTGTTACAAAAGACAAATGGATTCTGGACATTATAGACAGAGGCTACAGGTTCCACTTTCACAAATTTCAGCTCTCATGGACTTGAAAGCAATTCAAGAGGTACCTGCAAAAGAACAAGGTCAAGGGTTTTATTCCAGACTATTCCTGGTACCAAGGAAAGACAAAGATTGGAGACCTATCTTAGACCTATCCATCCCAAACACATATCTACAGGTGTCAAAATTCAAGATGCTCACATTACAGCAACTTCTTCCCATGCTGGGCAAGGAGTCTTGGCTGGTAACATTGGACCTCAAGGAGGCATACCTGCATGTCCCTATCAGACAAGATTGCAGAAGATACCTCAGATTTCTTGCAGGTTCAACCCATTACCAATTCTCTGCATTGCCCTTTGGCTTATCTACTGTGCCCAGAGTGTTTAAGAAATGCCTGGCATCAGTAATCACCTTCTGCAGACTACAAGGGATACAAATCTACCCATATCTGGACGACTGCCTGATCCAAGCGGACAGCAAGGACATACTACTGCAGCACCTGGCATTTGTAATAAAACTGTTGAACTTCCTGGGATACACAGTCAACAAAAAGAAATCAAAACTAATACCCTCTCAACAAATTATTTTCCTGGGTGCCAGCTTGGATACAACCACCCAGATGGCCTACCTCATGCCAGACAATCAAGGGCAACTGTCTCAGTACTTCAGAAAAATGGCAACTTACACCAGGCTAACTGCAAGGAAAGTCCTGCAGGCTCTGGGATTCATGGCATCTTGCATCCTACTAATCCCATGTGCAAAGCTGCATATGAGGAAACTTCAATGGTACCTAAAAAACTTATGGTCTCAACACAGCCACAGCTTGGATGCAATTATACCACTCATTCCATGCCTTCAAAAGGAATTTATGTGGTGGGCTCAAGCTTGCCAAAGAAACACAGGTCTTCCTTTCTGTGTACCTCAAGCAACTCAAATCATCACAACAGATGCCACAGACTATGCCTGGGGAGCACACATGACAGATCAGTGCATCCAGGGAAAATGGACTCGAAAAGAGAAGCACCTTCACATCAACCAAAAGGAAATGCTAGCCGTGCAAAAGGCTATTATGACCTTCAAAGACCTACTGCATCCAGGCCAGCTATTGATAAGGACAGACAACACCACAGTGATGTGGTACATAAACAAACAGGGGGGGGGGGACTCATTCATACCCCCTGTGCAGACAAGCCATGACCCTATGGAACACAGCACTGGAATTGCAAATTCAACTACAGGCACAATTCCTGCCAGGGAAGGAAAACACACTGGCAGACAACCTAAGCAGAAATATGACAGATCCACACGAATGGAAGTTGCATCTTCAGGTTTTCACAAAGATAACTCAGGCATGGGGACAGCCAGACATAGATCTCTTTGCTTCCCACAGAAATTGCCAGCTGAAAAAATTTTGTTCAAGGACCTATCATCCACAGGCCTGGAAAGTGGACGCACTTTCCTTCAATTGGGCAACATTGACAGTCTATGCCCTCCTGCCTCTTCCATTGCTGCCCAAAGTTCTATTAAAACCCAGAGCAGAGAGGCCGAAAATGATTCTCATAGCTCCAGACTGGCCAAGACAACACTGGTATCCACTCCTGAAGAGCCTGACACATTCCCCACCATGGATCCTACCTCTAGTCCCTCTTCTGTTGTCCCAGCACAACTACAAAACTCTTCACAGCCATCTCAAAACTCTAAATCTAGCTGCATGGAGAATTCCTTGATTTCCCAACAGTTTCTCCTCTCCCAGGAGGTGCAGGATGTCATCTTGGAGGCCAGAAGACCTTCTACTAGAAAGACCTACTCCACCAAATGGAAACGATTTTGTGCCTGGAATCAAGAAAAGGGACAGAATCCTTGGGTAATAAATATACCTCACATTTTACAGTACCTAGCTGAGATGTTAAACAATGGACTTTCCTTCTCCTCCATCAAGATCCATGCTTCAGCCATTTCTGCACAATACAACACAGATCCTCCTTTATTCTCTCATCCTCTCTTAAGGCAGTTCCTCAGAGGGGCAAAGAATATAAAACCCCCAAGGAAACCACCAGTCCCTACTTGAGACCTCAACTTCGTATTGGAAAAGCTGACCCTTCCTCCCTTCCAGCCAGCTTCTTCAACAGAGTTACAGTCCTTGTCATGGAAAACAGCCTCTCTTCTGGCTATCACCTCAGCATGCAGGGTTTCGGAGCTACAGGCCCTCATGGCTGTGCAACCATTCATCATTTTCCATCAGGACAGAGTTTCCTTAGGAACCAACCCTACCTTTATGCCAAAGGTAGTATCCAGTGTAGCTTTGAATCAGACTATCCACTTACCTACCTTTTATCCTAATCCACAAAACAAAGGGGAAAGACTACTACATTCCTTGGACATTCACAGACAACTTTGTTACTATTTAGACAGGACAAAGCCATTCAGAAAATCTGAGCAACTCTTTGTGTCCTATGCTGCAGGTGTTCAAGGAAAGGCTATTTCGAAACAGACAATTTAAAAATGGATAGCCCACTACATACACTTTTGTTACTCATTTCATGGAAAAACTGTGCCTGCATGCATCAGATCCCACTCCACCAGAGCCACAGCTACCTCTGCAGCCTTCCTCAGGGGGGTCCCTACCAAGGACATTTTGGAAGCAGCCACCTGGAGTTCAGTGCACACTTCTCCAAGCACTGTCACCTCCCAGTATACTCAAAATCTAGAGTGGGCTTGCCACAGCAGTCCTGCAGGGCATCCTAGCCTCTCCTAGTTCCACTTAGTGCCTATCATCCTTGCTTAGCTTTGGGATTCTACCCATCTGTTATGACTGCAGCTGTATGCACGATGAACATAGCACACTTTTGTACCTACCATAAATGTAGATGTTCGAGTGCTCATACAGCTGCAGTCCAGGTTTCCCTCCCTCCATCCCCTCTTAGGACAGGCCTTATGACAAACACTTTTCATATAACCTTTTTGGGGTATTCTTTTATGGTGTATTTGCTTGCAACTACTGTTTTTGATTTATCAACTTTGCATTTTTGCATAACATTATGTTTGCCTTCCTTCTGGGGGCACCTGACATCTGGGGCAAGAAAAACTGAAGAAAATGGCGTTGGCTGCCTCTTTTATACCCCTGCCGCACTGACGTCAGGGAAGAAGCGATGACAACCGACGCCGGACCTAGACTTTGGAATTCGGCTGACCGAGGACCCGCCTGACGGCAGGATAACCCATCTGTTATGACTGCAGCTGTATGAGCACTCGAACATCTACATTTATGGTAGGTACAAAACTGTACTTTCCGTAAATCTCAGGGAGCCTTGCCTGACACACGTAGTGATTTTTTCCTCCAGAGGCAGAGAGGGGAAACAATAATAATAGACACTGCCCTCATGGCAGAGGGGGTCCGCAGAGCCAGGGCAACAGAGAATCCTTCTCTCATAAGCCCTTCCAGCATCCCTGAAGGGTTGCCCAGCTGCTCAACTCTGGAGGCAGTTGGGAGAAGACTTTCCCTGTACCCAAAATCCTGGCAAAGTTTAAGACAAGACAGATGGGTATGGTCCATTATATCCGGAGGTTACAGAATTCCCTTCCATCAACCCCTTTTACAGTCAAGGAAGACCCTTCCAGATGTTCCACCCAATCTGAAGGAGCAAGCAGTAATAGAAGTTTCAAAACTGCTAGAAAAAAGAGCCATCCAGGAAGGTCCCGGCAGACCAGCACAGATCCGGAACTTACTCAAGGTTCTTTTTAGAACCAAAAAAGACAGGGGACTGGAGAACGACTCTGGATCTCAGCAGACTAAACAGGTCTGTGCAAAAAACATAGTTTTGGATGGTCACACTACAGTCAATTCTACCCTTTCTGGGTCAGGACAATTGGATGTGCTCGATAGATCTTCAGGACCTATACTACCGTATAAAGATGGACAGGCGCTCCAGGAGATGTCTTCGCTTCCTGCTGGGGGCCAGTCATTATCAGTTCAGAGCTCTGCCCTTTGGTCTCACCACAGCCCCCAGGGTGTTCACCAAATGTATGGCAGTGGTCACGGCTCACTTGAGGCGTCAAGGATTCCAGTTGTTTCTGTATCTAGACGACTGGCTCCTTATTGCTGCCACCAGGCATCAACTCATACAAGCACGGGACTACACAATCACAATCTGCTCCCAGCTCGGCATTACAATAAATTTTAAAAAATCTGCCTTGTTGCCCTGTCAATCTATCACTTACATAGGAGCAGACTTAGACACAAGGGATATGTTTGCAAGGCTACCACTAGAAAGGGTGTCTGCAATCCATCAGCAGGTATGGGTTCTGATGCAGAGCAAAAGGATCCAAGTCAGGTACGTCCTTCAAACTCTGGGTTCCATGGCAGCAGCCATTCTCCTAATCCCACTGGCTCACTTTCATATGAGAATTCTTCAGTGACTTCTGTTTACGCAGTGGTTTTTCCAAGAGCTACCCATGACTTACATGCTCATGATCACGGATGCATGCAAAAGACATCTTTCTTGGTGGATTGTCTCCCCACTAGTTACTCAGGCAGACCTTTCATACAACCTCCTCCGGTAGCCACAGTGACGACAGACTCTGATAGGGTGGGGGGGGGGGGGCATTATCTGGGCAGGACAGTTCAAGGCACGTGGCAACCTCACGAGTACCATCTGCACATAAATGTCCTGGAAATGAGAGCCATGCTGCTGGTGTTGCAAGTCCTTCAAGACTCTCTTCCTTCTGGGACCATTGCTATTCAAACGGACAACATGTCAATGGTGTGGTACATCAACGAGCAAGGTGGAACCAGAACCTACCCCCTGTGTCGAGACGCACTCAGACTTTGGCAGTGGGTGATTTCCTGCCAACGTTTTCTGATTGCGACGCACATCCCCGGGAGATCCAACATCATAGCAGACAGGCTCAGCAGAGCTATCGTCATGCATCATGAGTAGTCTCTGAATCAGGAAGTTGCGAATCTTGTTTTCCGAAAATGGGGACAGCTTTGCTGCAATTTCTTTGCCACCCCCTTCAACAGCAAATGCAGCAACTACTTCTCCCTTCTTCTGCTACCAGTTCACATACCCAGAGATGCTCTAGTCCACGATTGGCCCCAGGGACTTCTTTATGCCTTTCCTCTTTTCCCCCTGATACCCAAACTTATACAGAAAGCAATATCGTTGGGTTGCAAAATGATCCTCATTGCCCCCTACTGACCTCAAAAGATATGGTTCCCGTTCCTGCACCGTTACCTTACTGATCAACCTTGGACTCTGGACCCAATTCCAGACCTCCTGGTTCATCAATCAGACAGGTTGCATCAATCCCTCAAAACTTTCCAGCTCACAGCTTGGCTGCTCCACTTCCAACCTTAGCCAGGCTTCCCAGCATTTCCCCAGCAGTCCGTGACATTATCGTCTCCTCTCACAAGTCTACAACGAGGAAAACTTATGCTAGCAAATGGAACCGTTTTTCTTGTTGGGCAAAGGCTAGGAATGTGGATCCCTTTTCAGCCCCAGTCTACGAAATCCTGGAATTCCTTGCACAACTGTTTCACTCTGGGCCCACTTCTGCTACGATCAGGGTACAAATGGCGGCCATTTCTAACTTTCATGTTGTTTTTTCGAACTCTAACATTATGTCTCATAAGCTCTGTAAAGCTTTTTTGAGAGGGACAACTCTTTTTAGGCCTCCAGTGAGAGATCCCCCTTCTCCTTGGGACCTTAATTTAGTCCTAACCTCCTTAATTCTGCCCCCTTTTGAACCAGCAGTGTCCTGCTCTATCAAATTTCTATCTTGGAAGACACTCTTTCTGGTAGCTATTACTTCAGCCAGATGAATCTCCGAACTTCAGGCGCTATGTATTCATCCTCCATACTTGGTTTTTCATAAGGACAGGGTTGCTCTGAGGACTAATCTTTCATGTCTCCCTAAAGTTTGCTCAGAAAATAATTTAACCCAATCTATAGATCTTTCTGTGTTTTTCCCTAATCATACCAAAGAGCAGAGTACAAACTACACCAATTGGACATTCATAGGCAATTGCGTTTTTACCTGCACAGAACTGAAGAAGTAAGGAAGTTGGACCAACTATTCCTTTCTTATGCCTTGGGCAAACAAGGTCTCCCATTTTCCAAGGTAACCTTGTCCAGATGGTTGTCACACACTATTTCTTTTATTTATCAGTTAAGGAACAAAGAGTTACCTATTAAACCGAAAAGTCATTCTACTAGGGCCTTGGCCACCTCTGTAGCCTTCCAGTCTAGGTTGCCCATGGATTCCATCTGTGCAGCTGCCACGTGGGCAAACCCTCATACCTTTATTTCTCATTACAAGTTGGATATGGTCTCCAGGAGCAGAGCTGACTTTGGTTCCACTGTTCTGAAGAGTCTGTTCCACTGAACCACCCAGGATTTTAGGTGCTAGGAATGCTGTCCCAACCAGCAAGAATGAAGATTTGATAGACAACTTAACATAAAGAAGTTATATACCTACCATAACATTCCATGTTAGTTGTCTTCATCTCGCCTTCCTCCTTGCGTACCACCCCCCGTCCCCTTGTCCTAGCGACCGTTTCTTTTTCACTGGCTGTGTGTTCTCTTGTTTCCTCTATTGACCTAGAGAATATGGCAGGTATAGTCAACTGATTTTTTGACTGGTTTATTCTTTTGTTATGTCTGGAATTAGCTATTTCAAACGAGATCTGGGTAGCTATCACTAGGCATTATGAGATAAGGGGTAGCCGCGAGACAGTAAACAACTCTCGAGCTATTGAAGATGGCCGAGTTGGAGCCAAGGATCGGCTCCGATCCCAACTAGCAAGAAGGAAGGTGAGATGAAGACAACTAGCATGGAACGTAATGGAGGTACATAACTTCTTTTTAGGATACTTTTATGGTACCCCTATAGAAGGTGGAGAAGATAGGAGTTAGTAGGCTTGCTTTCCTCAGACTTCTCAAGAAATGCAGATGTTGATGAGATTTCTTTACTATATGACTGGTGTTTATTAACCAAGATAGAACCTCTGCAATGTGAACCCCCAGGAATTTTGTGCTCTTTACTCTTTCCACCATCTCATCATTAATCATGAGAGGAGAATGAGCTGGTTGTGTTTTCCTGAAGTCCATAATGATCTGCTTTGTTTTGGTGACATTAAGGTCGAGGCTGTACTTGGCACACCCGTCAGTCAGTGAGCTCACTTACTTCCTATAGTCTTTTTCATGTCCTTTACTGATGAGGCCCATGCCTGTAGTGTCATCCGCAAACTTGATGATGTGGTTGGTATTGAATCTAACTTTACAGTCGTGGGCTAGTACAATAAACAGTAGTGGACTCAACAACCAGCCTTGAGGTACTCCTGTGTTGATTTTGATGCTTTCAAAGAGTTGTTGCCCACACATACCCTTTGAGGTCTTTCAGTCAAGAAGTCCAGGATCCACTTGCACATATGGGTGTTGATACCTAGATGAACACATTTTTTTTTATTTGCTCATGTGGGGGGATAATATTGAATGCTGGACTTAAGTCAATAAACACCATTCTAACATAACTGTCCTTATTCTCAGGGTGTGCTAGTGAGAGATGCAGTGCAACCGAAATGGCATCCGCCGTGGAGCAGTTTTCACGATATGCAAACTGGCGTGACTCTAGTGCCGCTGGAAGGCTTGCTGCCAGGTGTTTTTTGACTAATCTTTGGAAACTTTTCATAATGGTGGATGTGAGGGCTACTGTTCTGTAGTCATTGAGCCTTGAGGGAGATGATTTATATAACATAATAAAAATTCCAGTAGGGCTGCTCCAGAAATCCATGTTTTCCTCATGAAATAGATAATGTTATTATAAGTAGTGAGAGTAAAATCAGTGACTTAGCTCTGGTGGTGGATTGTGGGTTGAATTTTTTTATTCCCCCATTCAACATCATTTTTACTGGCCCCGGCCCCAGTACCCCATGTCCATGCTGGGTATACCAGCTAGTCTGCTACCCCCTAGACGTACTGTGGAATTGCTGAGGCTGGTCATGGATCCTAAGGGCATCCTGGGAGCTTGGGCATCTTTACTTCCATACATTTTTTTTTTATTTCATATACCCATTTCCCTTTCCCCACTTCCTCACTCATTGACCACATCCTAAGGCAACTCCCATCTGTGGACCTCACCTCCCCTTAGTGATTGCCATCAACATGCACCCTCCCACCCAGGATAGTCTCCCTGCCGCACAGTAGCAATACACTATCTGCTGGCCTGCAAGGTGATAACATGTAAATGACTGATAAGTCCCCATCTCCTTGCCACTCCATCATTCCCCAGAGCCGCTAATCAAACCCAGGTCAGCTGGAACATAGTCAGGACTTTATCCCTCTACACTCTCAAAGGGGCCTTGACTATAGATTAAATTGTGAGGAATATCTTGCATTTGTAAATAACAAGTACGGTGCTGTAATTAGGGATATTTTACATAGTATATCTAGTCGTGCTGGAAAGGTTTTGATTGTGGGACCACAGAATGGATGTTGGGGAACTGCTTGTATTTGCATTCACTCACATCTTTCTAGATTGGAAAAAAATTAAAAATGATTTTCACCAAACAGATTCAAGAAGTAAAAGGGTATACTTACAAGAGCAGCTTTGTAAATTTGTCCTGGTTTTCTATACATTTATAGGATGGTTAGATAATATGTTATCCTTATGTCCAAATCTTTGAGCAGTGTCGTACTATCAGCCACCTTAGACCTTGAATTTACTCAGTATTGCCAGAGTAAAAGATATAACAGCTTCTTTGTTAAAAATAACAGTTAGTAATTCTACACTGGAGAATAATTACTTTTATCACAGGTCTGGGAAATTGTGGAGTGATCTCCATGTAGAAATCAATAAGATGTGTGGCCTTGATAAGAGTGTTCAGCACTTAGTATTAATTGGTAAACTTGCTAAGGTCTGTGCTGTGGTTCTGAGTTTGTTACCCCTTGAACACTGAATGTTGCATATAGCACTGGGGAGCTTACTTGTCGAAAGTTAAACCAAATTGAAAGAAAGGTGCAGTGCTTTTCTTGTGCTTGAAAATAATATCATTTGTGAATAGGTAAGCAAATTAGCTTTGCCTGATGCACATTCAGAATGGGGAAGGGAATACAGCAGTGATAATTCACCACATTCTCCATGGAAATACAAAATAAGACCGAGTAGGATTTTTCTCTATATGGCTGGGAATACAATAAGTAACATATACCAAGGTGTGTCTGAGTACTGCACAAAATAGAGAAATACATAAAGGAAACAACATAAACTCTACAAGTACTTGTATACTACAAAATACCTAACCAGCAGTTGAATACATATGTCTACCTGTGTACTGCTTAAATTCATCACTACACAAGGAAAACAACAGAAACTCTAGAAAAAAACTGTACAGTGTTGCATTTTTTAACAGAATATCTAGGTTTATTAACAGCAAAACCCTATAAAGTTTTGTAATACATAACAGTATCAAGAAGGTAGAAATTATTTCAAAAGAGCTAAATCCTAAGTAACAAGTACAAGAAAAACCTTGCCAAGCTGGAGTTTTCACTGTGTGATAACTTAAACCTCCTGGAATAGAGAGGCCCATGGGATATATGTAAATGACTCCCTAATGACATCAAGTACTTCAGCTATATGGCTTCTAAATGTCCATGACTTTTCCTTTTTAAGTCTTTATGGACAGATTCAGGCCAACAAAGCCAAATATCTCTAGCTGTGGACATGCATGTTTTGGCCTTCTTATGACGTGGTCAACACAACATAAGTGGACTCTTTGGTCACATTCTAGACACACTTTAAACCCAGCTGATATTCCTAACCATTAAGGTGTCTGCAAAATATTCCAGCTAACAAACAAAACCAGAAAGTAAAGAGATTACACAAACAAATCAAATAGTAAAAAACTGTTTTTACTAATTGGTTTGGTTTGTCTGTGTGACTTTTTTACTTTTTGGTTTTGTTTACTAGTTGAGATATTTTGTAGACACCTTAATAGTTATGAACATCAGCTGAGTTTAAAGACCCTGTATTTCTAGAGTATAGTCAAACAGTCCACTTATGCTGTGCTGATGAGGTCATAAGAAGGCCAAAATGTGCATGTCCACAGCTAGTGGCATTTGGTTTTGTTGGCCTGAATCTGTCCATAAAGACTGAAAAAGGAAAAAGCAAAAGTCATAGACATTCAGAAGCCATATAGCTGAAATGCTTGATGTCCTTAGGGAGTCATTTGCACATATCCCATGGGCCTCTATTCATAGGTTCATAGGTAGGTACTAGGCTATCGGCCCAAGGGCCTAAGTAAGCCTAGCCAACAAGGTTCCCTGGCTTACGCCACCCAAGAAAGTTAATTTCCTGTGCCCCTGTCGAGCAGAGCCACAGAAGTGATCTCCGGGGTGTATTTCCTGTTTCCCATCCAATCATCAAGATTTTTCTTGAAGAGCGCTAATGAGGAACTTTGCTTGACATAGATGGGTAGCTTGTTCCAGAGTATAGGAAGTCTCTGGGACAGGAATCTATCCCTACAGCATGTCCTGTTTATTGTGGTGACAAGGTTTAGGTCCCTAGAGTATGTAGCTCGGAGGGATTGGTATTTCTTTAAGTGTAGCATGTCCAACAGCTCTGGGTTTAACATAACTTTATATGTTAGGCAGAGATCTCCTCAGAGTAGGAGATGTGCTACAGAGTAAAGCTGGAGTTTTTTGAGATGGTCAGTGTAGGGCATCTGTTTGAGGCCAGTAATCCTCTTTGTGAGGTACTTCTGTGGCCTTTCCAGCTACTGCAGATGTCTTGTGAGGTACATTCTAAAAGGGGTGTTGTACTTTATAGTGGGTCTAATGAGTGCCTAGTAGAGGGGAACAATGACCTCTTTTTTTCCTGGATGAGAACCCTTTTGTGATGAGGTGTGCCACGTAGAAGGATTTCCTGACTACTGTGGCGATGTGATTATCAAAGGAGAGACTACTGTCCACCTGGGTCCCAAGGTCTCTTATCACACATTCGGCGTTAAGTAGACTGTCGTTTATTGGTACAGAGTTTTTACCAAAGGAGATGACAGTGCACTTTTTGGCCTTGAGCTTAAGGCCATGCCTCTACCACCAGGTGTCTGTCTCAGTGAGGCCCTTCTGTAGGATGTCCACATCATTTGGGGACTCGACTATGGCTCCTAGTTTGCAGTCATATGCGAACTTCATTAGCCAGAGGCCTTCTGTGTTAGCCTGTAGTTCAGAGAAGTAGATACCAAACAGGAGAGGTCCCAGGATTGAACCCTGTGGTACCACACTTGTCACTGATTTGAAGTCATATTTGGAGTCTGCAACTTTTACAGTGTGCATTCTGTCATTGAGCCAGTTGGCAACCCATCTTGTGACGTAGGGCTTTATACCTAGATGTTCATCGTGTTTCACTGTTGCAGTCATGACTGTAGGGTTCTCCCCTGCCGGCAGGCAGTCCTCGGTCGGCCAGAATCCCAAAGTCTGGGTCCGGCGTCGGCTGTTCAACCATGCTCCCTGACATCAGAGCGCCAGGAGTACAAAGCTGACAGCCGACACCATCTTCTCCAGTCTTTCTTGCCGTGTGGTGATAGCAGTTCGCAAGTGCCGGTCGGCTGACTCCTGACGATTTTTTCTGATAAACTTCAGTCCGAAGACTTTCTTCTGCACTCAAAGCTAAGTACCCCGTTGGGGAAACTTTTTCTTGCTCCAGTCCGATGTCAGAAAAAGTTAATAATTGTATATCATGTGGGAAGCAAATACCTCATAAGGATTTTCATTCATACTGTATTCCTTGCTTAGGCCCTGACCACGACATAGCTAGTTGTCGGTTTTGTGCTAGATTCAATCAACGTACAATTAAACGAAGGTACGATTTTGCTTTTCATTACTTCGGTAGGCACTTTAACTATAAAATGTCGTCGGATATGGTTCCGGCTACCAGAGTTCACAAACGTCACAAGGATAAAGACAGGCCTCCAAGGTCCAAATCTGATGATAGCGCACAAGCGGAGCCAGCTTCAGGTTCGGTCGTCGTCAGTGAGGCGCTTTTGCAGCCCCTGTCGTCGGCCATTTCAGAACCGATGGCTGAAACGGACTCTCATGAGGAGCCAACCAGGCCTTTAAATATCTCTATTGCAGGACCTCCGGACAATGCTCCTTCAGATGGGTCCGGTGCTGCTGTGCAGGTACCGGCTTCCGAAGGGGTTTTCAGGCCTACTCAGCTTCTAATAAAGGCAAAGCCAAAGACAAAGGCAAAGACTCCTTCTAAATCAAAGACTGCAACACAGGCCTCTTCTGAACCGGCTCCCAAGTCACAGAAACAGTTACTCAAGATGGCGGAGGATTTACTTACTATGATTAGGGGTTCACATCCCCCTCCAGATAAAAGGCCAAGGCAGGATGTTTATTATGATTCCTCTGATCAGGCTTCTGTTTCTTCAGTTTCCTCTTCTGACCAGGAATATTCTTTCCCTCCTTATGAGGATTCTGATGCTGAGGAATCCATTCCTTCAGCTTCGCCCCCTGAGGATTTCTCTTTTGGGGAAACTTTGCATGAAATGAGGGAACATTTCCACTGGGAAGGACAGGAATATTCGGAATCTAAGAAAAGACTAAGGTATTTTCTTCTTCTCCCCCAACATAGAACTCTGGCTATTCCTCCTGTTTTGGATATTGTGGATGATGCTTTTTTGGAGGCTAACTTAACCCCTGATTTTTTTCCTCCTGCTCCTGTCAAGCCTGATAGAGATATTACAGGGTTCCTGATTCCCACCAGTTTTTATACAAGAACCCTTCTGTTGACCCTGAAACCATTTCTCAGGGTCCTAAGGGAGTTAAGGCCGCTTCTGCCAAAAATCCCATTCCCACTGAAAAGGATTCTAGATCTTTAGAAAGATGGGGCAAAAAAGTGTACACTTCTGGTACTTTGTCCATTAGGGCTTTAAACTGTCAGTTTCATATGCTGAAATACCAGCAATTTATCTTGTCTGTTTTAAAACAAAAGCTTACTTCCATTTCTGCCTGTGCAGATGATAAGGAATTACATGACTTATTGCATGCCACTGAGCAAGTTGGGAAGCATGGTTTACACTGTGGATTTGATGCCTTGGGGGCTTCTTGTAGGGCTGCTGCCTCCGGCACAGTCATTAGAAGGCATGCATGGCTAAAGGAACAAAATTTGCCAGAACAAGTAAAAGCTAAATTATTGGATGCTCCTGTTCAGCATAATGTTTTGTTTGGTTCAAAAGCTGAAGAGGTGATTAAAAAGATGGAGGATAAGGCGAAATCCATGCAAACAGTTAAAGTTTTTTTACAAGTACAGCCACCAAGATTTAGCAGAAATTGGCCTTCTAAAAACTGGTCCTTTCCCACTTCAGACAGGCCTCAGAGGGGTAGATATAGACGCTCCAGAGGAAGGCCTCAAACACAAGGTTCTTATAGACCAAGACAGTGGACTGCTTCCACCCCTAGGGGAGGAGAGGACAGGTCACAAACTCAAACTCAATGACTCCCTCTGTTGGGCTGCAGGAACGTCTTGCCTGGAAGCCCCTCTCGGAGGAAAACTCTCTCTTTTTTATCAAAATTGGACTCGTATAACCCAAGACAAGTGGGTTCTGGAAGTGGTTTTAAGAGGTTACAAATTCCATTTTCATACCCAGAGGCCTTAAACCAGGTGGAATCTCTTTTGGCTATGAAAGCCATAGAACTGGTTCCACTTTCAGAGAGGGGAAAAGGTTTTTACTCAAGGCTCTTTCTAGTCCCCAGGAAGCAAAACTCAAGGAGACCCATTCTGGATCTGTCAGTCTTGAACACCTTTCTAGAGATTCCAAAATTCAAGATGCTTACTCTACAACAGCTACTTCCAATGCTGTCCAAAGATGCTTGGATGGTAACTTTGGATTTAAAGGGGGCATATTTACACATTCCCATCAGACAGGAACGCAGAAAATACCTCAGGTTCAAGGCCGGATCGAGGCACTTTCAATTCTCTGCGCTGCCCTTTGGATTGTCTACTGCACCCAGGGTCTTCACCAAATGCCTGGCTCCAGTAGTAACTTACTGCAGACTCAAGGGAATTCAAATTTACCCTTATCTGGACGATTGTCTAATTCAGGCAGACAGCAAGGATGTCTTACTCCAGCATCTAGAATTTGTTCAGAACCTCCTCAAGTTCCTGGGATTCTCTGTAAACATAAAAAAGTCAAATTTGACACCCTCACAACAGATAACTTTTCTGGGTGCTCTTCTAAACACCACAACCCAGATGGCATTTCTAACATCCGAAAAACAATTACAGCTGGCTTCAACTTTCAAAACCTTGGCAACTTTAACTCAGCTATCTGCAAGGAGATTCCTGCAGGCTTTGGGTTACATGGCCTCCTGCATCCTTCTCATACCATATGCAAGACTACACATGAGGAAAATACAGTGGTACCTAAAAAGTGTATGATCTCAGCATTGCCACAGTTTAGACATACTGATCTCCGTCCTGCCTTGCCTTCAAAAGGAATTTCTCTGGTGGTCCAGGGCATGTACTCTAAACGAAGGGAAACCCTTCTGTTTGCCTCCTGCCACTCAGATTCTAACCACGGACGCCTCGGATTATGCTTGGGAAGCCCATTTTCAGGGCAACTGTCTGCAGGGCCTTTGGACAAAGGATCAGAAGCACCTGCATATCAATTTAAAGGAAATGTTAGCCATCCAGGAAGCTCTACTGGCCTTCAGGAATCTTTTACACCTAGGACAACTACTAATACGGACAGACAACACCACAGTTATGTGGTACATAAACAAGCAAGGGGGATCTCATTCCTACCCCCTTTGCAGATTAACCATGGATCTATGGAACACAGCTCTAGCTTGCAATTTGGACCTTCAAGCTCAGTTTCTACCAGGGAAGCTAAACTTCCTGGCAGACAGTCTGAGCAGAAACCTTTCGGATCCACACGAGTGGATGCTGGACACCAAAATATTCAGGATGATAACAGCAGTCTGGGGATGTCCTCACATAGACCTCTTTGCATCCCACCTCAATTATCAACTACAGAATTTCTGCACCAGGACTTTCCACAAAGAAGCTTGGAAAGTGGATGCCCTATCATTCAGTTGGAGGAACCTCTCGGGATATGCCTTTCCGCCTCTTCCTCTTCTTCCACGGGTATTATTAAAGATAAAACAGGACAAGCCCAAGATGATAATCTTGCTGGCCCCAAATTGGCCTCGACAGTTTTGGTACCCAACTCTAAAAAACCTGTGTCTTGAGCCCTCTTGGGTTTTACCTCAGTTTCCGAACCTTCTGTCCCAACATCAGGGTCAGGTTCTACACTCTCATGTCAGAACTCTCAGCCTGGCAGCCTGGTTAATCCATGGCCTTTGATTTCTTCTTTCCTACCCAAGCAGGTTATGGATGTCATTTTAGAAGCCAGACGTCCTAGTACTAGAAAATCTTATGCAGGAAAATGGAAAAGATTTTGTTCCTGGATGCAGGCTCAGGATTCTGATCCTCTTCTTCCGAACATTCCATTAATTTTACTTTACTTGACAGATCTCTTACATAAGGACCTCTCTTTCTCTTCCATTAAGATACGTGCCTCTGCTATTTCTGCTCATTATAATACAGACCCTCCAATCTTTTCCCACCAGCTCATGAGACAGTTTCTCAGAGGAGCTAAGAACTTAAGACCTCTTAGATCTCCTCCCATTCCTGCTTGGGATCTCAACTATGTTTTGGAAAAACTAACCTTGCCTCCTTTTGAGCTTGCCGCCTCTTCCGACATCAAGTTTTTATCTTGGAAGACAGCTATTCTGTTAGCCCTAACCTCTGCCAGGAGAGATTCAGAGTTACAAGCTCTTATGGCTGTGGAACCTTATATTATTTTTCATCAAGACAGAGTGTCTTTGAGGACTATTCCTACCTTCATGCCTAAGGTGGTTTCCAAAGTGGCTTTAAACCAGACTATCCACTTGCCAACCTTTTTCCCCACTCCTCAAAATAAAGGGGAAAGGATCTTAAATTCCTTGGATGTACACAGACAACTACGTTTTTACCTGGACAGAACCAAGGACATCAGAAAATCAGAACAATTGTTTGTTTCTTATGCTTCAAGTTCCCAAGGTAAGCCATTTCAAAACAGACCATTTCTAAATGGATTGCTCATGGAATCAGATTTTGTTATTCTCACCATGGAAAGCAAATCCCAGGGAGTATACGGACTCATTCCACCAGAGCTGCTGCCACTTCTGCGGCTTTTCTCAGGGGAGTTCCTACCAAAGACATTTTGGAAGCTGCAACTTGGAGTTCAGTGCATACTTTTTCTAAGCCCTACAATCTACCTCTCTACTCTAAGTCTGGGGCAGGCTTTGCCTCTGCAGTCTTGCAGGGCCTTTTAGCCGCCCCTTCTTCTTTATGACCACCTCCTTTTCTTTCAGCTTTGGGATTCTACCCTACAGTCATGACTGCAACAGTGAAACACGATGAACATAGGACAGTTGTGTACACCTACCATAAATGTAGATGTTCGAGTGTATTCACTGTTGCAGTCTGGGTTTCCCTCCCTCCTGTCCCCTCTTATTTTTACTTTTGTGTGGTTCCTTTTTTCACCATTCTTCTGAGGTGTATTAGCAAAGGATATGGGACCTTTCTCATTTTGGGACTCCTGACATCTGGGGCAAGAAAAACTGGAGAAGATGGCGTCGGCTGTCAGCTTTGTACTCCTGGCGCTCTGACGTCAGGGAGCATGGTTGAACAGCCGACGCCGGACCCAGACTTTGGGATTCTGGCCGACCGAGGACTGCCTGCCGGCAGGGGAGAACCCTACAGTCATGACTGCAACAGTGAAGACACTCAAACATCTACATTTATGGTAGGTGTACACAACTGTACTTTTAGTGAATTTAGCTATAATTCCAGAATAGGGGATGGTGTTGAAAGCCTTGACAAGGTCAAGATAGGCTGTGTGAACCACCTTACCCTCATTTGCAGCTTTGGTGAATGCCTCAAAGAAGTCGATCAGGTTCAGAAGGCATGATCTGCCTTTCACAAACCTGAACTGGGTGGGGTCCAGAGTTTGGAGGTTACCAAAGTCTTTGTTTATGAGTTCCATGTTTATACGTTCCATGGCCTTGCAGACCAGGCTCGTCAGGCTAATAGGGCGATAGTTCCCAGGATCAGTCATCGCTCCCCCTTTGTGGAGTGGGATAACTGTTGCTGTGCGCCATTCAGTGGGCACAAAGCCTGACGTGAGACTATGATTGAGCATGGTGCTTAGATGGGGAGCCAGTTTGTTCTGAAGTTCATGTAAAACGCAGCCTGGGATGTGTCCGGTCCCATGGATGCTGTGTTTCTGGTTTTAGAGAGTGCAGCTTTTACCTGCATAGATGTCATTACAGGGACTCTGCATTCTTCCTGTATAGATATGGGCCTTTTAGTGGGTGGGTGGGTGGGGGGGGGGGTAAAGTTAGCACTGAACCTGTCTGCCAGGATGTTGGCAATATTAGTTTGTTCTGTAATTTTTGTCCCGTTGTGCTGTAATTCAGAGCAGATCTGGGTGTTGCCATTGAGATTCTTGACATAGCTATAGAATGCTGTGTGGTTGCCCTTAGAATCAGTGGCGATTTTGTTTTCGTAGCTAGCTTTGGAGGATCTTATAAGGGATCTCAGCTCCTTACTGAGGCTGACCAGGGAGCTCCTCCACTCATGGGATTTTACTCTCTTTTGCAACAGTTTCTTCCTTCTGTTGTACAGTTTGTTTATGGCAGGGGACTACCAGATTGGCTTCCTTTTTTGGAGGATAGCGTCTTGGTTCTGTTTGGGATAGCACGATCCATGCACTCGTGTAAGTGCTTATAGAGTGCATTTGTGTAGGATTCAGCAGTCGTAACTGTATTATCCATCTGCATGGGTGTCATGAAGTTCACCACTTCTTTCTTAAGAAGCATGAAGTTGGCTTTGGAGAAATCTTTTACCGTGGTTTCCTTAATGGTGGGTGGGGGCGGGATGCGGATATCTAAGGTGATTAGCTTATGGTCGAATCTGACCAACGAGGAGTTGACTTTAGGTGTGGAACACTGGTCACTCATGTTGGTAATGACTAGGTCTAGGATATTGTTGCCCTTGGTGGGGGTGTGGATAAGTTGATCCAGGGCATTACAATTTATGAATTCCAGAAAGCGTTGAGCGAAGGAGTTGGTACATGAGTAGTTTTCCCAGTTAATGTTGGGGTAGTTGAAATTGCCCATTATTAGGGTGTTTGATTGAACCCTAATATTTTCCAGTATATCAAGAAAAGAGGAGTGGGAATCCTGGGGCATGGTGGGGGATCTGTAGCATGCTACAATTTGGATTGCAGTTTTTCCCAGAGTTAGTTGCACTTGGATAACCTCAGATGCATTATGCTGTGCAACTAGCCTGGAGGTGTGGATATCCTTAATGAATATAGACACACCTCTGCCTTTGGTGTTCTGGTCCAGGTTAGATGGCTGAAAAGTGTGGTATGAATTATAGCCTGGTAATGCAGGCATGCTCTCTAGAGCCTTGAACCAGGTCTCAGTCACTGCACAGATATCGAGGTTTTCCATTTTAAGGAGTGCCTCGAGTGAGTGCATTTTGAGATTTAGACTTCTAGCATTGAGCAGCATTGCCCTCAGTTTTCGCTTGCCTGTTCCTGGTACGGTGGTGAATTTGTTATTTGAACCTTGCCTAAAAAGACACTATATCACACAGTGAAAATTCTAGCGTGGCTAGATTTTTCTTGTAGTTTTTGCTCATTTGTTTGTCTCTGTGACCACTTTACTTTTTGGTTAAGTCCTAAGTACCTACATTATAGCAACAGCTTACGCTCAACAGACACAGGCAGCAAAAAAAATGCAGATACCTTGGATTTGCTGATAGCTGTTAGAAATTAAGGCTGTTTTCTAATGCAGTCTACTAGCTCTCTAACTGAAGTGCTTACTTGAAAACAGCAGGATAGGCTAGCCCCAATGACCTTCCCATTTGAACAAGCATATATGTTTATGGAGTGAATGTAAACACCTAAAAAACAAGAAATAATACTCTAGACAGTCCACAACTTAAAATAGTCTTTTGGAATTAGGTCAGTATTCCCAATTTACTGATTTGTAAGGCTGTTCTGTGGTACATAGTGTATGTTGTATATGAATCTTCAATGTAATTTTCTTTATGTGATGATAAAGTGAGATATAAGTGAGAAATGACTGCATAATAGTATGGAAATGAGGAACCCTGTGCAAATGAGGCAGGTAGATTATGAAACTGAAGACATGTAAGGTGGAAGAATAATTCAGAAATGTATAGTATAGTTGCACAATATCACAGCTCAAACACATTCTTAACACTAGAGATTTATATTATTTACAGGTAAGTGGAAATGCTAGAAGAAGCAGCAACTAGAACAGTTTAGGTTAGTGGCTACTGTCGAAGCCAGTGGCCACACTTTGGTGTGTTGCAGTCATCCTCACCACCACAGGAGGTATTATCAGTCACTTATATATCACCATCTCACAGGCTAGCAGACAGTGTATTGATACTGTCTGGACAGGGAGACTATATATGTTACACACAAATAGAATAAAGGGGATGCATGAATTTCCCATCTTATTACATGCAAAGATATGTGTAGCATTAGCCTTCTTAGCTACAGGGACCTTCCAGTGTCCTACAGGGGACACATTTGGAATCTCATTGATGTGAGCTTCATAGCATATCTAGTCCCCAAGAACTGCAGAGGAGAGATCCAACACTTGGGGTTTAATGAGGTCTGTGGCAAGCAAGGCATAAAACTTCAGTATGTGCATATTGAGAGAGTGTCCCATATGAGTCAGTAAGCGTATATCTTGGTGTGGAAGTCATCAACCTATGGCCATTGCCTCGCCCCCATTATGCAGCCTGTTTGCAAGCACTACACATTGCTATATGTACACACTGTAGTAATAGGCATGACCTCCCTAAACCTCTTCCTGCAACTGCCTACTGGCTCCATGTAGTGCTATGTTACAAAGCATCACCATGCCTCACTCTGTATATGGGGGTCATGTCTCTGGTGGCATGTTCTTCCCTAGGTGCTAGATGCCTGCTGTGTACCCCCACCACAGCTGGACACAACAGAGGCATGCTATTGTGTTGTATTCCTAGTCACCCCCCCCATGTTATCTGCCTCACTGCTACCATCCCCCAGAGAAGTTAATGACAGTACTGGAGTATATTACCAGGCAGGTTGCCTTCCTTTACTAGTATATAACCACAAGTTGACGAAACACCAAACCAGATAAGACCACCAGGCGAAAAATCCACACACTTTATTACTGTGACGTCTCGGCAAAATCAGCCTTCAAAGAGTATAACATTACAAAACAATCCACCTGCCTATATATCCACATCAATAAATTAATAAAACAATTAATCGATTAATTAACATCATTCAGTAGACATCTCCAATTCATTTCTGCATTTAACCCATTTGGGATCATGGTATCGTACTTTAAAATATAAACGGACTCTGTAAATAATAATTCATTTTTCAAAAATTCATCACCATCTGTTTAAACATTTATTTTTTCTAAACTGGACCCTTTTAATCTCTCACTATTTCCTCCATGTACCTGATTAAAGTGCATCGCTACAGAGCTTTCTTTTTTCACATTATGTATGTCTCTTAAGCGTTCCAACAGTCTAACCTTAAATGCCCTTTTACTTTGTCGTATATAAAACTTCTGACATGGGCAGCTTAAGGCAGAAATAATGCCCTCTGTATTACAGCTAAAACAACCCTTAGCTTGAAATTTCATATCATTAATTTTATTAAAACTTTGTGTAATATACTTACAGGCTTTGCATCTGACACAACTACTTGTTCCATAATCATTCAGATTTTTATTTATTTTTACCACAGGAAAAGTGCATTTAGTTTTTACTAGAAAATC